>NC_053399.1:9234687-9439687 GCF_905171765.1 Bufo bufo | reverse complement strand
TCACCGTCTGATGATGACATCACAGTTATTCTGCAGATGTCACCATACATGAGAGCTGGTGTTCTGACCAGGGCTGTGGCAGAATGTGTTACTACAGTGATCAGGTATCGGGCCCCTCTGTAGCTGCGGCCTCTGCAGGCTGACACATCAGGTAGGTGATCACACAGAATGTGTACCTACAGCCTCCTCCGCTTGTACAATCACTTCACTATTTACACAGAGAGCTGCTCGCACTTCCAGTATCCGTCTGTAATGTGTGCGATAGGAGGGTAATTGAAAATAATTTCTTTGCATCTAATCATCAAGGGCGCACTGATAATTGCCTTTAATAATTAACAAGCTATATTGTTTAAGGAAACATTAAAATGTAAGAAAAAATATCTGGGCTGATAATGTAGAGAATGCGGGCGAGGATCTCAGCGGTGGGGGGGGGGGGTAGCAATCTGATTTTAGATTGGTTTGAATATTGGAGCTTCACCGAGAAATAGAAACGAGCTTTACTGATTAGTTTAGTGTTTACATTCTGAGGATTCACACATAGAAATAATTATACCGGAACTAAAAATGTTACAAATATAACAGTATGACGATCATAATTATTATTATTACTGTTATTACAAAATTTTATAAATTGTCCCCCTGCATTACAGGATAAGTAATGTGATGTATGTACACAGTGACTGCACCAGCAGAATAGTGAGTGCAGCTCTGGAGTATAATACAGGACGTAACTCAGGATCAGTACAGGATAAGTAATGTATCTACACAGTGACTGCACCAGCAGAATAGTGAGCGCAGCTCTGGAGTATAATATAGGATGTAACTCAGGATCAGTACAGGATAAGTAATGTATGTACACAGTGACTGCACCAGCAGAATGATGAGTGCAGCTCTGCAGTATAATACAGGATGTAACTCAGGATCAGTACAGGATAAGTAATGTATGTACACAGTGACTGCACCAGCAGAATAGTGAGTGCAGCTCTGGAGTATAATACAGGATGTAACTCAGGATTAGTACAGGATAAGCAATGTATGTATAAAGTGACTGCACCAGCAGAATAGTGAGTGCAGCTCTGGAGTATAATACAGAATGTAACTCAGGATCAGTACAGGATAAGTAATGTATGTACACAGTGACTGCACCAGCAGAATGGTGAGTGCAGCTCTGGAGTATAATACAGGATGTAACTCATGATCAGTACAGGATAAGTAATGTATGTACACAGTGACTGCACCAGCAGAATAGTGAGTGCAGCTCTAGAGTATAATACAGGATGTAACTCAGGATCAGTACAGGATAAGTAATGTATGTACACAGTGACTCCACCAGCAGAATAGTGAGTGCAGCTCTGGAGTATAATACAGGATGTAACTCAGGATCAGTACAGGATAAGAAATGTATGTACACAGTGACTGCACCAGCAGAATAGTGAGTGCAGCTCTGGAGTATAATACAGGATGTAACTCAGGATCAGTACAGGATAAGTAATGTATGTACACAGTGACTGCACCAGCAGAATAGTGAGTGCAGCTCTGGAGTATAATACAGGATGTAACTCAGGATCAGTACAGGATAAGAAATGTATGTACATAGTTAGAGATGGCCTTGCGGTTCACTCGCGGGTCGTTTCGTGGTGAACTTTGCTCGTTCGCGATTCGCCAAACATGCAAACATATGGCGATATTCTTTTGCATTGCGCCAAACTTTGACCCATGACACATCCATCAGGTGGGACAGGACAGCCAATTGAGACGTTTCTGCACCCCATGGACACCCCCCCAACCCTATAACAGAACCCGATCTGGCCGCCATTTTACATTATGTGTTTTGCCAGTGTAGGGAGAGGTTGCTGTGTGGAGCAGGGACAGACTTTTAGGGACACCAAACGCTGGGTAATAGGGCCACAAAAGTGCTTTTAAGGACTGGTATAGGTGGGCTATCGATAGGTGTGATATAAAGGGGTGTGATTATACTTATAATATACTTTCTAACATAGAAATTATATTATAGAGCATTTGTATTGTGCGGCAGTTGTGTGCGGTTCTGCTGCGATACCGCAGTTATACAGAAGGACAAACGCTATTGGAGTAACTAATTACAACGGGTGTGATATACCTGTTGCCCCCAAAAAAACTGCTTCAGGGCTGCGATATACCTTCTTCCACAAAATCCTGATTGAGGGGTGCTATATACCTGTTTCCGCCAAATTCTGATTGAGGGGTGCTATATACCTGTTTCCGCCAAATACTGATTGAGAGGTGCCATATAGAGGTGCCATATACCAGTTTCCACCAAAATACTGATTGAGGGGTGATATATACCTTCTTCCACTAAATACTGATTGAGGGGTTCCATATACCTTCTTCCACTAAATACGGATTGAGGGGTGCTATTGCTATATACCTTCTTCCACCAAATACTGATTGAGGGGTGCCATATACCTTCTTCCACCAAATACTGATTGAGGGGTGCCATATACCTTCTTGCACAAATACTACTCTTCTCTACGGACTTTGGCACAGGGTCATTTAGAAAATGACAGGCAGAAGAAGAGGCAGACCAGACCGTTCCGCAGGGGTGGTAGGGGTCGGGCAGGTGCACCAGGCCGGAGCCTAAGTGGGAAGTTGGAGAAGGCGCGTGCGATAACTTCAAAGGACTCACCAGAGTTGGTTGAGTGGCTCACTCAGCCTTTCACTTCTGCACCCTCCTCAACCTCTGTATCTGCACCCTCCTCACTCTCTGCTGTGCGTACCCCCAAAGACGTCACCACCACTATAGCCCCTCCACTCGAGTCAGAGGAATTATTTTTCCCATCCATTCCCAGACCTTACCGATGCACAGCCATTCTTGGCATCAGATGAGGAAGAGGAGGTAGCAACGGCCGCCACCCAGCGGTCTGACGACAGTACCCAGATCAGCCCAAGAAGGGTGGTCCCCGCTGTTGCTGCCTACTCCGAGATCTCTAATGTCAGTGGTGGTGAAGATGATGACGTGTCGATGGACGTCACGTGGGTGCCCACAAGAGAGGAAGAGGAGGGGAGTTCAGAGGGAGAGACGGAGCAGCAGAGAGGGAGGAGAAGGAGGAAAAGCAGGCAGAACTCGCAGTACACAGGAGGCAAAAAGCAGACTGCAAATGTATCTAGAGCGAGCCATCCACCATGCACGGTCACATCTTGCACTCCCAGGACGCCGGCACATGGCTCCGCAGTGTGGGCTTTTTTTAACGTGTCCGCTGCTGACAATAGTGTTGCCATCTGCAGCCTGTGCTGTCAACGCATAAGTCGCGGTAAGCACAACACTCAGCTAGGGATGACCGCCTTAAGAAGGCACCTGGCCTCCCATCACCGAGCCCAGTGGGAGAAACACCGTCAGACCCCACAAAGCCACATTCCCAGCGCTCCACATCCTGCCTCCTTCTCCTCCCATTTGTCCGCCACTCCACCTTTCACCGTGCCGTTGTCGGGTTCATCTGGCACAAGGCAGGCCCAAATGTTGGAGTGTAAAAAATTATGACGCCGGATAATCCTCTTGCCCAATGGCTGACCGCTGGATGGTCGGAACTGCTAGCCTGCGAACTACTGCCATATAAACTGGTGGACTTGGAGACCTTTAGAAAATTTGTGGCCATTGGCACACCACAATGGAAGGTTCCCGGAAGGAAATATTTCTCCCAGAAGGGCATCCCAGAGCTATATGGCCAAACACAGGCAGGGAAGGTACATAACTTTTACTGCCCACTGGGTGAACCTTCTGACAGCTGTCAAGCATGTAACCCGTGGTACCCGTGTGGATTTGGTGTTCCCGCCACGTTTGCATGCAGGCCTGACTGTTTTTCTTCTCCTCCTCCTCCTATTCCATCCTCCGTCTCCTCCACACCAGTCCTGCACTTCTTTGCGGTCACAGGCCGATCAGTGGCTAACCCCACTCAATTTGACAGTTGGTAAAGTGGTGTGCGACAACGGTGCCAATCTGCTGAGCGCGCTGAAACAGTGCAAAATGACACACGTGCCCTGTCATTAGTCGTGCAGCGGTTCGTTGCCAAATACCCCGGGGTCCAGGACGTCTTGCGGCCGGCCAGGAAAATTTCTGGTAATTTTAGATCTTACACGGCCATGGTTTGCCTTGCTGACGTTCAGCGGCGACACCACTTGCCCGTCAAACGTAAGATTTGTGACTTCACGACGCTCTGGAACTCAACCTTGTATATGCTTGATAGGCTGCTCCAGCGCTTTCAATTTAGAGCAAATGGGGGTCTTCATGCTCCAGTGTTTGAAGAGGGACCCCCGTATAAAAAGCATAAAAGTCAAGGACCTGTACTGGGTGGCAACTTACTTAGACCCCCAGTACAAACACAAAACTGCGGACATGTTACCACCATCACAGAGGGCTGTCAGAATCCAGCATTTCCAGGCCTTGATGTGAGAGATGCTGCATTCTGCTGTTGCGGGCGCTGGCAGAGGAATTTCCACCCACAGCGAAACAGGTGCGTGTACCAATCCTACCGCGCCTGCAAAAAGAGGGCGGTTTGAAGTTGTGTTGGTCACTTCAGATATGAGATCATTCTTGCAGCCAACCCATCGACAGCCGCACCCTGGATCCAGCCTCAGGGAACGCCTAGACCGACAGGTGTCCGACTACATCAGGTTAACGGACGATGTGGACGCTCTGAGAAGCGAGGAACCCCTTGACTACTGGGTGTGCAGGCTTGACCTGTGGCCAGAGCTGGCACAATTTGCCATGGAACTGTTGGCTTACCCCTCGTCGAGTGTCCTGTCCGATAGGACGTTCAGCACAGCAGGAGGGATTGTGACCGATAAGCGCACTCGCCTAGCTCACGACAGTGTGGACTATCTGACATTTTTTTAAATTAATGAGGCATGGATCTCGGAGAAATTCAACACCAGTGATGACCACATGTAATTGAATTTTCTCATGCCAGCCCATGCATATCCGCCACCTCACAGAACAAAGAATGGTCCCTGCCTTATTTATATACAGCGGCATAAAATGCCTAATTTTTGGGGCCTGTACTGGCCGACAGTTACATATTTATCCTGTGACCGCCTAATGTACCTCCAGCCACAGAATCCAAAGTTCTTTGCTGTCAGGTGAATGCCTATTGCCTAATTTTTTGGGGCTGTACTGGCCGACAGTTAAATTTTTTATCTATAGCCAAATAATCACACCCCTGTCTCTCTCCTCTGCCTTTCTTTATGGTGGCATATGAACCGCATTCACCATAAGGACCTTCTAATGTCACAGGGTCATGTGACTGTGCCCCCCACCCTGTACTGTGCCCCTCACCCCGTACTGTGCCCCCTATACCCTGCATTGTGCCCTCTTACCACACCCTGTGCAGTGCCCCTAGTCATACCCTGTACTGTGCCCTCTTATACCCTTTTATCCGGTCACGGTATGGCGGTGTTATCCGGTCACTGTACAGAGGTGTTATCCGGTCATGGTATGACGGTGTTATCCGGTCACTGTACAGAGGTGTTATCCGGTCATGGTATGGCGGTGTTATCCGGTCACTGTACAGAGGTGTTATCCGGTCAATGTATGGCGGTGGTATCCAATAACTGGATGGCCATAACTGTATCCCTTTCCCTGCTCACGCCATCCTTTTTTAGACCTGGCATGAGCGGGAAAAATATGCAGATTGTGGTGCTAAGGACCTTTGCGCCACAATCTGTGTCAGAAATACGCCTAACATAGATGTACTTCTATATAATAAATGACCACCTAATTGTATTATTATTCGGGGGTAGGTGTAATATCTTTATATTGTATAGATTCTAGTGTATTATACTGCGCCCTGTATTTCCCAGTAGAAAATAAGCTTTGGGAAACACAGTCCTCATCCCTGACCACCAGGACCAGGTAGCGCTCTGTCATTACATGGCGGCCTCCCCGCTCCGCCACGCTGCTCCGCTGTGTACTGGGGCTTATTCTGACACTAGGGCTGGGTTCACATCCTATTTTTGCCATACATTTAATGTATACCAAAAAAGTATACGTTAAAAGATGCCTCAGACTGATGCCGTACAGTGGCGTCCGTTCACCATACAGATCCATGGTAGAAAAAAAAAATTACGTTAACGTATGCATTTTTTTAATGGACTCTTTTTGAGTTTCCCTTTAAGATGCATGAACATATTTTTTGTGGGAATTTTTGCCAATGATCCCCCTCTGGTATGTCACTGTCCATGTTGTGGGACTATTTGTGAACTTCTAGTAAGTGTTTGCTGGCTGCAAATGTGACCTGAAGGTTTTTCAGGTTCGCCTGCGATTAAAGTGAATGGGACCCACCGCGAACGCGTTCACGAATCGTCCCGGCCAATGTTCATCCATCACTATACACAGTGACTCCACCAGCAGAATAGTGAGTGCAGCTCTGGAGTATAATACAGGATGTAACTCAGGATCAGTACAGGATAAGTAATGTATGTATACAGTGACTGCACCAGCAGAATAGTGAGTGCAGCTCTGGAGTATAATACAGGATGTAACTCAGGATCAGTACAGGATAAGTAATGTATGTACACTGTGACTCCACCAGCAGAATAGTGAGTGCAGCTCTGGAGGATAATACAGGATGTAACTCAGGATCAGTACAGGATAAGTAATGTATGTACACAGTGACTGCACCAGCAGAATAGTGAGTGCAGCTCTGGAGTATAATGCAGGATGTAACTCAGGATCAGTACAGGATAAGTAATGTATGTACACAGCGACTGCACCAGCAGAATAGTGAGTGCAGCTCTGGAGTATAATACAGGATGTAACTCAGGATCAGTACAGGATAAGTAATGTATGTACACAGTGACTGCACCAGCAGAATAGTGAGTGCAGCTCTGGAGTATAATACAGGATGTAACTCAGGATCAGTACAGGATAAATAAAGTAAACTATGTACACAGTAGTGTTGATCGCGAATATTCTAATCGAGAATTTTTATCCCGAATATCGGCACTTAGAGAATTCGCGAAAATGTAGAATATAGTATTATATATTCGTAATTGCGAATATTCAAGATTTTTTTTTTCATCAGTAACCTCCCTTCTTGCTTGTGGGCCAATGAGAAGGCTGCAATGTCTTTGTCTGAGCTTAGCAACATCCCTAGCAACCAATAGGAAAGCTGCCGACCCCTTACTATATAAGAACCTCCCCAGCAGCCATTCTCTGCAGTTTTTTGCAGTTCTGAGAGAGAGAGCGGTGACATTGCTGCGCTCTGTGCTTTACTGTGTCATTACATTAGTTAGTTAGCTGATGTATAATACAGATAGTCAGTGTAGGTTAGATAGTGATACAGTGTAGCTGGTTCCAGTGCAGGGTGTTAGGTAATGTGATAGGGATTACTGTTTCTCTGCTGTCCATACATACAGCTACAGACACAGCGCTGTGATGTCACAACAATACTTAGTGCACCAATCAGTAATATCTACTCAGACCTGATAAGATGGGAAGTTGCATTTATTGCGAAAAAAATATGTGCATCATTAGTGCCGATTTGCGCAATTGCAAAAATAATGGCGAGAACACAAATTTTAGAATTCGCTAATGTATTGCGAATATTATGCAAAAAATTCACGAAATATTGAGAAAATGAATATTGCCTATGCCGCTCATCACTAGTACACAGTGACAACTTTTTATGTAGATTGCGGATATAGATCTACAGTGAACAGGAGAATGGTGGCAGCTTTTTCACCAGTGGTGACAATGTATCTATGAAACGGATATGAAGTTCTTATGAATTCTATTTACATTTTTTCTGGAATCTGATGATATCAAGGACAGAACTGTACGGTGGGAATTATTGACAGGCAGGAGACGTGTCTCACACCTGGACCATAACATGTATTCAGAGGAAGCTCCAGAACCAGCTGATTCATCACATTTCTATGTATCAGATGAAAATGCTCATAATCACTTTGTATCCATTACCATGCAAATGTTCTCACCTGCTTCTGAGAGCCTCGGCAGAAAAACCCTGCAAATGGGCAGCAATCTTCATTTTAAATGTATAGAAAGATTTGTAGAGACAATTCTGCAAGAATATGATAAAATGAGAGGTATAATCGCGGTCTGAGAGCAGAAGAGGCTGAGCCTGCGGTCTGACGCTACATTATATATACATTATAGGGAGAGATACAGGTGCTGTAGAGTCCAATGACCATTCAGCTTCATTTTTAGGTCTTGGTTTGCTATATTGGGGGAGATTTGCCATTTTACTATTGCTATTTTTATTAATCACCTCATCTCCCCAAAAATGGAATAAAAATAAATAATCAACAGTCCTATGTACCCCAAAAATCAAGTCACCCCTCAGTTGGATGTCAGACTAGGACATTATCATTTTTATTAAGAGGTTTTTAATTTTGTTTTTAAAGAGAAGCAACAGAAAGTAAAAAAATTTGGTGTAGCCACTAACGAATAATCGCCCCCCAAAAAAGAGTAAATGTGTTTTTTTCTGGGGACGTGTCATTTCTCAGGGTCTTGTCTGCTGCAGCTGGGAGCCATTGAGAGATATAACTGAGCATGTGTGTCCACCTCAGCGAGAAAAAGAAAGCAAACAGCAGGTGGCGCTATACAGATAGATGCCATCGAATAACTCAATGGCTGTACTGAGTTTTTAATTACATGAAATTACAAAAGCAATCAAATTTGATTGCTGGTTTGAAAATTGTAGAATATGTTTTGTGGGACAAACTCTTTTTTTCTGTAAACAAGCACTGAGTTACCAGGTTTTCTGGATTATTGATAGATAGATAATAGATAGATAGATAATAGATAGATAGATAGATAGATAGATAGATAGATAGATAGATAGATAGATAATAGATAGATAATAGATAGATAGATAATAGATAGATAGATAATAGATAGATAGATAGATAGATAGATAGATAGATAGATAATAGATAGATAGATAGATAGATAATAGATAGATAATAGATAGATAGATAGATAGATAGATAGATAGATAGATAGATAGATAAATAGATAGATAATAGATAATAGATAGATAATAGATAAATAGATAGATAGATAGATAATAGATAGATAATAGATAAATAGATAGATAATAGATAGATAATAGATAAATAGATAGATAGATAATAGATAGATAGATAGATAATAGATAGATAGATAATAGATAGATAATAGATAGATAGATAGATAGATAGATAGATAGATAGATAATAGATAAATAGATAGATAGATAGATATGAGATAGATAGATAGATAGATAGATAGATAGATAGATAGATAGATAGATAATAGATAGATAGATAGATAGATAGATAATAGATAAATAATAGATAGATAGATAGATAGATAGATAGATAGATAATAGATAGATAGATAGATAATAGATAGATAGATAGATAGATAATAGATAGATATGAGATAGATAGATAGATAGATAGATAGATAGATATGAGATAGATAGATAGATAGATAATAGATAGATAGATAGATAGATAGATAATAGATAGATAGATAGATAATAGATAGATAGATAGATAATAGATAGATAATAGATAGATAGATAGATAGATAGATAGATAATAGATAGATAGATAGATAGATAGATAGATAGATAATAGATAGATAGATAATAGACAGATAGATAATAGATAGATAATAGATAGATAGATAATAGATAGATAATAGATAGATAGATAATAGATAGATAGATAGATAGATAGATAATAGATAGATAGATAGATAGATAGATAATAGATAGATAGATAGATAGATAGATAATAGATAGATAGATAATAGATAGATAATAGATAGATAGATATGAGATTTGTAGATAGTTTACATTTTATAAATTCAGGTGCAGAATTCCTATAAAAACATTTCCTAACTTCCGCGCCTCCTACTAATATTGATGCGGTCGAGTACACTTTGCTCTGCTTGCGTGCGGGGAGAGTGTCCTCCATTCTGCTCTATCCCCACCCTTTTGTTTAGATTTCATTTGCATACATTAGAACACATTAAAACGCAGCGTCACACTGTGTCGCCAATTGTGTGTGAACAATGACTAAAATACCATTAGTGAAATTTCATGCCAATTATGTGACTTTCTATGCCAGCGGCTTTTTCTGCAACCCGATAACTAGCCCCCTACGTGCGCGGAAAAATACCACCAGCCTCTGTTTTATTGCTCGAGACTGTATGTGAAAAATGAGCGAGGCCGGCCCGCTCGCATAATTACTTACAGTTATTAAACCTTAACAAAGATGAACGCGTTAAATTGGGTCTAACTTTCAAATGTGACGGGATATTAAAGTGAGAAAATTCTAGTTAATTGTAGATCCCGAACGTGCACCGTGTTCTGAAATCAAAGACCTGAGGTTCCAGGGCATGAAGAGTCATTAAATGAGCGACATTCGGTTTCTTCAATCTAAAAAGGTCCAAAACTGATTAATCTCTTCAGCTATAATATTCTGCACTGCGACTTCTAAATCCTAAAAATTGAGGTTGCCTACAGCCACCACTAGAGGGAGCCTAATACTAAAAATTTAAATTGCTTGCAGCCACCACTAGGGGAGACTAATTCTAAAAATTGAGGTTGCCGGCCTTCACCACTACAGGGGGTCTAGTCCTAAAAATTGACGTTGCCTGCAGCCACCACTAGGGGGAGATTAGTTCTAAAATTAAGGCTGCCTGCCGCTACCACTAGAGGGAACCTAATCCTAAGAATTGAGGTGCTTACTGCCACCACTAGGGGGAATGTAGGAGCTTAACCCCTTAGTGACTGCTCACCATTCTGAGCCTGCTTCTGGCTTCTCTTCTGTAGTGTTGAGCGGGAATATTCAAATCGCAAATTTTAATCGTGAATATTGGCACTGAGAATTCGCAAATATTTTGAATATAGCGCTATATATTCATAATTTTTTTTATTTTTTTTACAGTACACATGATCCCTCCCTGCAGCTTGTAGGCCAATGAGAAGGCTGCAAGAGCTTAGCAACTTCCCTAGCAACCAATAGGAAAGTTGTCTACCCCTTACTATATAAGAGAACCTCCCCACAGCCATTTTGTGCTGTTTCATGCAGTTATGAGACACTGGTGGATCCAGGGGGCAGGGGGGCAACGAGTTGCTCAGAAGTGGGGGCGGCGGCGGCAGGGCATAGGAAGATGAACGCGTCCATTGTGGCGCGTCCATTTTTTAAAGCACTGACGATTTACATTACAATTCGTTAATGATATTTATGATGATTATATAGTTGGTTAGTTAGTGCTAGTTCAGTAGAGTATAATGTTATTAAGTTGGTTAATTAGTGCTAGTTCAGTAGAGTATAATTGTATTTAGTTGGTTAGTTTGTGATAGTTATGTAGAGTATAATGTTATTTAGTTAGTAGATTACAGAGTTAGTGTCCAGTGTTGTTATTTTCTATTACTGTAGTGTGTGTTGTCCCCTCATTGTTGGCCCTTTGTTTCTCTACATGGTTTGGATACAGAATTATGCTGCTGTGTGCACATATTTACCCTCCTAGCGGGGGCTGGTGACAACCTCCTCGTCTTCTTCCTCATCAGGAGCTGGGGGGAGGGGGAATGTGGCTGCTGATCAGCCTCTTCGGCCTCCACCATTTCGCCCACATCAGGTGGTGGTGGAGCATCTGCATGCTGGGAGGGTCCAGCATGCTCTCCCTCCTCCTCCTCCTGCCAAGACCACAACCACCTCCATATCCTCTGTAGAAGGCCTGTGCCGTACAGAGGGAAGTGGAACCCCTGTAATCACGCAATGTTCAGAATTTAGACAAACAACTCAGAAATCATAACAAATGCAAATTCACCCCTAATGACCGGGCCATTTTCTCACCTTTCTGCCCAGGCCACTTTTAGCAAATCTGACATGTGTCACTTTATGTGGTAGTAACTTTAAAATGCTTTAGGCCATTCTGAGATTGCTTTCTCGTCACATATTGTACTTCATGACAATGGAAAAATTTAGTCACAAAATTTCATTTTAATTTTTTTTTAAATACCAAATTTACCAAAAATTTGATCGCTTGGTATTACGCTTTTTGTGATGTAAGATGACAAAAAAATTGATTTTCTTTTTTTACGGTGTTCACCTGAGGGGTTGGGTCATGTGATATTTTTATAGAGCTGGTCGATATGGACGAGGCGATACATAATATGTCTACTTTTCCTTTTTTCACAATTTCGATTTTTATTTAACTTTATTCTATGAAAAGGACGCTTTTTGTTTTCTTGAAATTATATATTTTTTTTTAACTATATTTTTTCAACTTTTTTTTTCTGTTTATTTTTTGTCATCCTCTGGGACTTCAACTTTTGGGGGTCTGATCGACTTTGCAATGCATTTACAATACCCTCCCTTTACAATGCATACAATGCATTACAATACTTCTATATTGTAATGCATTGACTATAAGTGTAATACAGGGGGCTTGATCTTATAGGCCCTCCCAGAAGGCAGCCACGATGCCTAAGGAAGGCATCGGGCTACCTTCCCTGCCATCGGGTTCCCATCACAGCAGCGCAGGGATCCGATGGACAACCCGCACATGTCTGAAGCTCTCACGTGACTGCGGCCGCGCAGGGGTTAATGATTTCACCGATGACAGCGCATACAGCAGGGGTATGGCTATCAGTGACTGCCGGACCCCTGCCCCCAAACAGGCGGGCGCAGCTCCTGAACCCGCCCGATCACCATGCAGTACATTAACGTCACTGGGCTTTAAGTCTCGTCCAGATCTGACGTACATGTACGTCATCGGGCGTTAAGGAGTTAAGTGGGGGATGTATCTAATGTAATGATGTACGGGGCCTTTTACTTGAATACAAAATGATGATTGCAGTTTATGTATATACACACACACATATATATATATTTCTATGAGTGTAAAACACGCGAAATCAGCTGGTTACATCATACATTTGCACCTCGCTGTGTGTATAAATATATATATATATTCTTATGGCGAGGTAGAGATGTATGATGTAACCGGCTGATTTGCTACATGTCACACCAGTTAATAAGTTATCATTTCATAACTGGATATATACATTACAGAGTGTTGGAGACAGATACAAAAGTAATGTAAGCATTCTGTCATGGATCTCTCTGATCTGCTCCAAATTCCTCCTCTTCAAATCCGACCATTTTTTTAATACGCCCATCCCCGGGTGCTTGCCCTTTACCTTCCTCCTGAGCTCAGAACGGATCTCACTCACAATCCTCTGCTTCTCGGCGTGGACCCGGGTGCGGTCGTAGCCCCGCTGCAGGATAAAGATGCAAGCATATAATCCGAATTTTTTAAAATACAAATATTGAAAATAATGTCCTCAGCAAAACATCAAAAAGTATTTTGTCTTCGAAGGAGAAATATTAGCTTTAATGTTACTGATATAAGATCGGATTGTATTGCGATTGTATGTGTGTGGGGTCTGAGCAATCGGATATTGGCCGGCTGAGCAGAGATGTACCTGTCTAGAGAAGTGACGGTACGGTATGGGGTGTACAGCTGGTTCGCCTCCCCGTGGTGCACCCTGGGTAACTCTAAATGAACCAGCAAATACTGGAGGTAACACAAAGAAAGCTTCTCCTGAGTCCTGACCAACAGGACGCAAATTATTATCTATAAACACACTGTGTGTGTGATATATAGTGTGCGGCAGGAGAATGGATGTGCAATGTGAGAGATTTTTCACTTCACAGGTGTGCCCTGTCAGGTTTAATAAGTGGGATTTCTTGCCTTATAAATGGGGTTGGGACCATCAGTTGCGTTGAGGAGAAGTCAGGTGGATACACAGCTGATAGTCCTACTGAATAGACTGTTAGAATTTGTATTATGGCAAGAAAAAAGCAGCTAAGTAAAGAAAAACGAGTGGCCATCATTACTTTAAGAAATGAAGGTCAGTCAGTCAGCCGAAAAATTGGGAAAACTTTGAAAGTAAGGGCTATTTGACCATGAAGGAGAGTGATGGGGTGCTGCGCCAGATGACCTGGCCTCCACAGTCACCGGACCTGAACCCAATCGAGATGGTTTGGGGTGAGCTGGACCGCAGAGTGAAGGCAAAAGGGCCAACAAGTGCTAAGCATCTCTGGTAACTCCTTCAAGACTGTTGGAAGACCATTTCAGGGGACTACCTCTTGAAGCTCATCAAGAGAATGCCAAGAGTGTGCAAAGCAGTAATCAAAGCAAAAGGTGGCTACTTTGAAGAACCTAGAATATGACCTATTTTCAGTTGTTTCACACTTGTTTGTTATGTATATAATTCCACATGTGTTAATTCATAGTTTTGATGCCTTCATAGTCATGAAAATAAAGAAAACTCTTTGAATGAGAAGGTGTGTCCAAACTTTTGGTCTGTACTGTACATGCTACAGACATAGTGGTGTGATGTCACAACAATACTTAGTGCACCAATCAGTGATATCTACTCAGACCTGATAAAATGCGAAGTTGCATGTATTGCCAAAAAACATTCACAATCACGGCTATTTTATAACACTCTATCTGCATATAAAGCGATTGGTCCTACATGCATGTGAAATGTAAACAAATACACTGGTGTAATGTGAAATTACTTACAGTGATCAGGAGTTCTTCCTCACTGTCACGAAAATTGCTTCCGACCATTTTCCAATCACCTCAAACTTCGGGTAGTTTGAAAACAGTTGCTAGGCCACACCCCTTTTTGGGCATGTGCATTAAGCGAATTTTACATTGCGATTTTCGCAATGAAAAAAAAAAGTGAACAAAGATAGCGAATTTGCGAATATATGACGAATCTTTGCCCATATATTCACAAAATATCACAAAATGGAATGTTCCCCCTGCCGCTCATCACTTCTCTTCTGCCATCATCTTAGCACTCTTCAGTAAACAGAGCAAGCAGCAATGTCTCTGCCTTCATCTGACCCATCGATCAAGTAATCGCTAGGTGCCCCTCGGTATAGCATAGCTTCGTGGCATTAGAACTAGATCAGCTCTGTCAGTGACAAGTGGTACCACGGGGGGCTCTCTTTCTCTGTAAGCTGGGCCCCTATGAATGCAAGGTAATTGGGTATCAACCCAATTAGCTTCTTCCAGAAACAGCACAATACCTGTCTAAGGGTTGAGTGTGACATAACAGATCTGTCCCATTCACTTTAATGGATCTGTACTGCAACACCAACCTATGGATAGGTGTGGCGCTCTTTGTGTGACGCTCTTTCTGGAAGAAATCAGTTATGCTTTTGATAATCCTTGACAAGTCCTTTAAGAAGGCATATATGTCTTTAAGATGGACAAGACTAAATTGGCTGCTGAACACATAACTCAAAATCTAGAGGTCTTCCATTGAACTATAGAAGTGTAATATTTTGGACCAGACCAAACTTGACCCCACACGATCTACATATTGGTTCATCATTGGTTATTTGAAGGGTTTTCATACAACTTAGAAAATCATGTCTCAGGTGCAAAGTTCAGACCACTGTACAACCACAGACCTAACCCTACAAGAGAGAAGACTACCAAGGATTATTAAGGTATAATAGCCCTTTCCCTCTGAGGACATCATGTAGGACATCAGGGACCTGGATAATCACTCCCTGACATCATAGTAAATTGGCCTCTTCAATTTATGGTCAAGATGGAGAACTTCCCATAATTGCTGCTCTCCTGTGGTAATGATAATGGTTGGTCTTTTAATTCTTGCTCCTTCTTTTTGCAAAAAAGGTGATGAAATCTACCACAGACAGTAATTAGAGTGTACGGTCACTAATGGTTGCTTGCTGGGTCTTGTAGAGCATGCTCCATTCTTCTTTAGTTCTGCTCTTAGCAGATCACTAGAGAATATGTAGGAGCTGCTTTATATAATATATGAAGACAGGAATAGATTGAAATGACCTATATGTATCAATAGGACTCACATAGATTTGAGGGACCCCATGTTGGGTTCACCAGTAAAATTATGGATACAGGCAACCTGGACTTAAGGGACACCATAGCATTCACAATGTGGATTGCCTCTAACGTCCTCTCTTGTGTCTACACAGAATAGTAACATGTACAGAGATATAATACATGGATGTGGTCAAGTGCTATGTGATTTTATGGCTCCGTTATATTATATCCTAGATTTTAAGGGGATTTCACCAATAGTTATTATATCATGGGGACATGTTGGTTGTGGTCTATGAACTACCAATATTTTAGGATTTTTAACCAAAGTCAAAGGCTCTTTGACCAATGAAGGTCATGACAATTGGTCATGATCCCAAGCAACGTCATCTTCTGATATGACTCCAGCTATAAGCAAACTTTGGCCATGGTTACCCACAAATGTTGTGGTATTTTAACCACCATTGGTCACCTCCATTGGCCAAATGGCCTTTCAGCAGTTCATTCCCATTCAAGTAATTCGGATTGAGCTGCAATACCAAGCACAGCCACTATACTATGCATAGCAGGAATCCAATAGAAGAAAGAAGACTCTCAACCAGCGCTTAGTCTAAAAATCATACACTTTATTAAAATTACAATGGTGGACACATAACCGCATAAAAATAATAAAGTCCAAATAATGTATTTTGAGTCTATTCCCCTTCTTCAGAAAGTGGTTCAGTTGACTTGATCCTCTAGTGTGCTTATTTACATCTTTCTATTTGGTGATCAGGAGAAGAGTGAAGGCCTAACACCCCCTACCTCCTCTTCGGGGAGCTGTTCTACCTAAATAATTTCCATTTTTGGTGGCAATGTCCCTTCAAAAAAATACAACATTGGTGGAATTTTGGACACCATGTAATGCTAAAATTTCATTGGGATTTTGGACACCATGTAATGCCAAATTTCCCATGCCACAACCTTACGAGGTGCTTAGAGGAAGTCTTCCCCCATTAAGAACTACTGATTGAGAGGGGTTTAAAGAAACTGGATCTCCTTTATTGAAGCCTGTTTCATTTTGAACACATTAATCATTCAGGTCTTCTTCTGACTTCTATTTAGAGACCAGGAGAAGATGAGTGACCGCCCCCGAGGACCTATTCTGCCTAAATTATTGTGGCAAGGTCACTTTAAAACCCCATATTAGTCCATATCCTTTGCCCAATCCTAGATAGACTGGAGTTAACTGCTGCCTACGTCTCAACATACATTATCGGCTTAAAAAAAAAAATATTTACATGTTTGCCCTGAACAATTTTGGAACTTGAAAGTCTCGACACAGCATATTGTATTCATATTGGGTGTACATATTCCAGAATCTTTCCTGTAAAAGAATCTGCATTTAGATAGACATATTTTACAGAGAATGAAACCCTGGTATTTTATAAGTATCTTATTTTTGTCTAGATAGCTATAGGGAGTTTTTGTGTATAAGCTCCAGTGGAAAATCCAGCATGTTTAAATAGATTGAAAAATGCATTTATCCGTTTTACTGGACAAATAAAGTGAAGCAAGTACTTGGATCCAAATAGGAGATATGTGATGAGTTCTTAAAAATGCCATTCAGCTCGGCCCGGCAAGTGATCTCTCCGACTATTCCCACTTTAAAATCACTTTCGCCTTTGTCTGCTTAAACATAATATTTTTGTTATGTTTTTTTCTTTTTTTTTTCCGTCCTGCGTGCTTCTGTTAACACGCTATGAATACAGGCGAAAAGCAATTGTAGCAAAAGGAAGAAATTTATGTAGAGTCAAAAACAGGAAAACCAAGTAGTACAACTTCAAAGAGTTTATGGCAGCGCTCAGCACATTGACGAGAGATAAACTTTATGAAGTATAAAATTAAGTTGATTTCTGTTTTATGGGCGCCATACTACGCTGGTGTATGTTGCATCTACCGTAGTATGGGAGGCATGTGGTTGTGCATTGCAGATGATGAGAAGATAAGTCCAGTGATCTTGATTTCTGACGCACATAGAAACAAAAACTATACATTGCCTTAGTTTTTTTCTTTCTTCATTTCTTTCTTTTTTTGGAGGGCTTGGGGAGGGGGGGGGGGGGGGGGCAAGGAGCCATAAGAGCATATTGGAGGTAAACATGGAGGATAACGGTCATAAATTACTTTTACATGCTGACTCCAAATTACATAAAAAGGTTTATATGAGGACACAATAACAGCATAAAGGATTCATGGGTACCCACAGTCATATAAAGAAAGAGAACACACATGGCAGCCATGGTCACATAGAGAACACACATGGAGACCCATAGTCACATAGAGAACACACATGGAGACCCATAGTCATATAGAGAACACACATGGCAGCCCATAGTCACATAAAAAACACACATGGAGACCCATAGTCACCACATAGAGAACACACATGGAGACGCATAGTCACCACATAGAGAACACACATGGCAGCCATGGTCACATAGAGAACACACATGGAGACCCATAGTCATATAGAGAACATACATGGAGACGCATAGTCACCACATAGAGAACACACATGGCAGCCATGGTCACATAGAGAACACACATGGAGACCCATAGTCATATAGAGAACACACATGGCAGCCCATAGTCACCACATAGAGAACACACATGGAGACCCATAGTCACATAGAGAACACACATGGCAGCCCATAGTCACATAGAGAACACACATGGCAGCCCATAGTCACATAGAGAACACACATGGAGACCCATAGTCACATAGAGAACACACATGGAGACCCATAGTCACATAGAGAACACACATGGAGACCCATAGTCACCACATAGAGAACACACATGGAGACCCATAGTCACATAGAGAACACACATGGAGACCCATAGTCACATAGAGAACACACATGGAGACCCATAGTCACCACATAGAGAACACACATGGAGACCCATAGTCACATAGAGAACACACATGGAGACCCATAGTCACATAGAGAACACACATGGAGACCCATAGTCACATAGAGAACACACATGGCAGCCCATAGTCACATAGAGAACACACATGGAGACCCATAGTCACATAGAGAACACACATGGAGACCCATAGTCACATAGAGAACACACATGGAGACCCATAGTCACATAGAGAACACACATGGAGACCCATAGTCACATAGAGAACACACATGGAGACCCATAGTCACATAGAGAACACGCACAGCACCTCATTGGATTGAGCTGCACTAGGCCATGTGACTGAAGAACGTGACGTCACGGAGCGCCATGGCCTCTTCAAACAGATAATCGGTGGGGGTGCCAGGAGCCCCACTGATCAGATATTGATCAGTGATGAGCGAAAGGGGCAATATTCAAATTCGCGATATTTCGTGAATATGTGGACGAATATTCATCATAAATTCGTGATCTCCAGTCATTATTTTCTTGATTGCGAAAATCGGCAATCGGAAAATTCACGATAAAAATTAGCGATCAACAGTACTCCTAAATTCATTTTGCAGAATAGACTTTTTGTTGATTCCTGATGTTTTTGAGCGTCTAGTTTTTAGGTCGGACTTTATGTCGGGGAAAGCAACTGTGGCAATTTCCTGAACGTCTCGATGTCTGTAGGCAATAGACAGGACACAATGGTCGTCTCCCATTCTTTCGGGGCTTGCAGCAAACACTTCGGAGCTACTCACATCACTTCAAATCTGGTGGAATAACTCTTTAACACGACTCCAAAAATGAATATTTCTCCCTCTTTATCTGGACGTCTTTCCCCTGGGGTCTTTCCGGATGGTATATTACAGGCTTTGCAGCACAGAAGGTGCTCTTAACACCCTGTCATTGCCAGTTTTCATTTGTAGAAGGCATCCCATGCCACTGTTACTACAACGACATTGCTGGTAGAAAATAACACAACTTAAGTTTTGCTGTTGGAAGAGAAAATGGGACAGATTTTGGATTAAAAAAAAGCACATTCAGTGCCCTATATAAGTGTCCCCCACCCCATTTTGTTGATCTTTCCCAATGAAATGTAATGTATTGCCCTAAAGGTGCATCCTAGAAAGGAGCACATTTTCAAAAATTTTTACATTTGTTTTATTCTAATTCATCCAAATTGGCCAAGAAATTTGATTTGGGTACAAGTTGATCTTACCTGAATCGAAAAAGCTTAAAAGACTCCTTGAGGACATGTATGGTGGAAGTCCATTATTAAAAAATGGCACCTGCTCCAGAGAGCAATTGTGTCACCACCAGTTCTCGGAGAAGGTCTTACAGACGTTCTTCTCTACCTCTTGTATGACGTTCTTTGTTTTGGTTTCACTTTGTCATCTCCTTTCCTTCTGCCAGGTGTCACTTATTTAGACTAATCGTCTTCCTTTATAATCCCTCCCATACTGCCTCACTTTGCGGTTTATACTACTTCCTGGATGAAGTATTCACTGCTGGAGGCTGCTGCTGCTGTTTGCTCAGATAAGTCTTTTCATGTATTGTGTTTCCTTGCTGGCTTGATTCTAGGTGACTCCGTCCGTATTAAGTGCAGGGAGCCGGTGGTCGTGTCCCCTCACTATTATAGGGTTTTCAGGTGTCACACAGTCTTAAGTACGTGGGCATGCAATCTTCTACCATTGAGACCCTTGCATGTGCATAGCAGTCAGGGAAAGCCCTTAGGGTTTTAAAGTCCAAAAGGAGTTGGAAAAGCTCTCTCTCGTCTCTCGTTTCTCAATCTCCCTGGAAAAAAATCTACCCAAACAAATCTGAAGAAATTCTGATTCCACCGGATCAGAATTCAAAAAAGAATTTGGGTCGCATTTTGATTCTAATAAATTGGTTCGCTCATCCCCAAGACCACAAAAAATTAAAGTGAAAGGTCATAGTCTGGTCAAGTAATTGCACTGACCATAGTCATATTCAACAGGATTCGGATTCAAGACCCTTTATACCAGTCATGGCTGCCATTACTATCAGAAGCCATGATGGTAATGGACATGCGGTGTATGTGGGAATCGGCAAAAGATTGACCGGCGGTAGAGACCTTGAGGCACGTTTAATAATACTAGAGTACCACCAAGAAGTAGGCTGATATGTGATTATTGTGCAGGATGGTTATTGAACTAACACTGTATTTCCCTATAAACCATGCAGTAATGCAATATGGCAGTATGTTCTGGAAATGCATTTACTGCTTCAGGCAATCTCCAAGTTGTACAAAATCATACCACGCCACTCAAAGCAGTCTATGGTGTCTGCTGTACCTCCCTATACCTCTGATAATTGGAGGCATATTGAATTTTGTATATGGAATTGAGGAGAAAATAAGACTACTGTATGTTCACATCATGTTTGTGTAGTGTGTTGCCCAAAAAAAGCTCCCGGTGTACATGACAAGCATATGCAGCCTGATGGAGGCCAAGACTATGCCCTCTTGAACCAGCATAGTAGACTAAGATAGTCCATAAAATGTTATACAATAAAAAAAAAAACAATACATTTTTATTTTGTTTAGCTTTTTTTTTACAGTGGGACCCTACGTGCGTCCCATGATGCAATGAGATGTGTGATGTGAACAGGGTCTAAATTGTGGCATGTCCCCCTGATGCCATCCTGCGGAGGTACTCTGCCCTAGAAGCAATGTTTCAAATGGAGAATATTTCACCGTATAGTGGCCTGTAGAGTGCTTATGGCTCTGTAGTATGGGCAGCAGGCTCTTTCTATGACTCCCCAGACTAAAGTTTTCCCTAAAATTGTGAAAATGTATCAGTTTCCTTGAGCACTGTACTCCACCAGCAGATATATTGTTGCATTGCATTCACATTATTTATTTATTTATTTATTTATTTTTATGTAATTTCTTTCTTTGCAGAAAAATAAATAAAAAACAAATCTAGGAAACATTGTGGCTTGTTAAGGGTGCAGGATGGCAGCGCCAGGCATAATCAAACGTTCTTCCTGCCTCTACTTTATTAGTCTTCCGTTATGTAGATATTTAACACGTTTGCAGCGTGTGAGCTGCCTGTTAGCAATTAGTTTACTGGGTGGGTGTATACATCTTCCTCCTTTACGCTTATTTTAGCACATAGACTAAATACAACCAGATGAGAAAGAAAAGGCGCAACTCTAGCAGCCCTAGCTTTGCTAAAATAAATAGCGTGCCGCGTGGCACTGATGGGGTTAAAGAGGTTGTATGAACTTCACTCCCTGGAGGACCCGTGTTGTTTACAGTGTGCGCTTAAAAATAATATTCCTGACTAGTCAGCCGCTCCCCGAGGATAACGCAATTACAGAAGTAACGGAGGATTAATTAAAGACCGTCCCATAGGTGATGCTGGAGATCTTGGATCAACTAAAGCGGGGCTGGAGCCCAGGCCGGCACAGAGGTGAACAGACCAGAGCCGCTCATCATAATTACTTAGGCACCAAGGCAGCGTTGAGCATCCCCCACCCCTGCATTTGATTTTGATTAATTTTTTTTAATTTCTTTGTTTTCGGCTCAAAAAATGAGTCAACGGTAGCAGGTTTCATAGTCCAGAAATCAATTGGGAATGAATTTATTCCTGTCTTGTGTCAAGGCGGGTGACTCTTATTAAAATCCGCTCACCCGGCAGATGCCTACGGACCCATACGTTACCCACGCTGCTTTTAAATCCGCCGCGTAGGAAGAAAACAAATTCACTACAGATCTTTCGATTTTATGAGTATTGTTGTTCAATTATTAATGTTCGCTGTTAGTGTTGAGCGAATCTGTGGACTTCGATCCAAATTTATGGGAAAATTCGATTTGCCGCAAAGCCGAATTTCCTCGTGCTTCGTGGCAGAGAATCTACTTTCCCTGAATGGTGGTAAAAAAGAATAAAATCCTACTTACCTCATCCATTTGAGCACGAAGAGCCGACCGCGGCCATCTTGATTGAAGATCTCGCACAAAATCCCGTATGACATTACAACACAGGCCGACGTGATGACGTCACAGGCCACGCGAGATTTCGCGCTAGGTCTTCAATCAAGATGGCGGCAGCCGGTTCTTCACAATCAAATGGATAGGGTATGTATGATTTATTTATTTTTTAAGTGTTACACTCCGTTATTTATATAAGATGCCACGATAATGAATTAATGCGGCATCCGAGGGGTACAATGACGGGGACGGCGCTCCCTGTCATTGCACCCACTACTTACAAAGAAATGCTTTTCATGACGAAGTAATTCGTCACAAGGCAAATTTTTTTGTAAAATTCGGCAAAGCAGCCGAATCGAATTTCAAAATACTAAGTCACCATTTGCTGTGTTCAGCGTTTACATTGGTCATGCCGTCTTTTACAACTCGCACTCTCCCCTCCACCGCCCTTCAGGGCAGGAACTTTCTCTTTATTTGGGGTTTGCATATTGATTGGTGAGTTAAGACTTCTTTCACATCAGCATCTTCTCTGCTAGAACAGCCTGCTGGAGCTCTCTGGATCTGGCATAGCCAAATGTCATCGCAACGCCCGCCAACCTCTATTGATTATAACGGGTTCCGGCGGAGATCCGGCCACTACCCGGCCATAATTCAGCAGGATAAAAACCTCCATTATAGTCCATGAGGCTGGAGGGCATCGTGGTAACATCCGATGCCGGAGCCAGAGAGTTCAGGCAGGTTGTTCTTTGCCGGGACAGCCTTCCGGAACTAATAGTGATAGTGTGAACCTAGCTTCAGTATATCAAATTATTTGGAGGGGTGTAACCCTAGGGGGTGCAGAGTAGTGTTGAGCGCGAATATTAGAATCGCGAATTTTAATCACGAATATCGGCACTTTGAGAATTTGCGAATATTTCGAATATAGTGCTATATATTCGTATTTGCCAATAGTGTTGATCGCGAATATTCTATTTGCAAATTTTTATCGTGAATATATTACATTGTCGATTTTCGCAATCGGGTAATAAGGACTGGAGATCACAAATTCTCAAAATTGCGAATTTATGGCGAATATTCGGCCTAAAATTTGCGAAATATCGCGAATTCAAATATTGCCTATTCCACTCATAACTACTGCAGAGGTAGCAGTTGTACCAGCCCCTGTACCTGAAGGAGCCCAATGGACTCTCTGTCAGATCCCCCATGGTAGGTGGGGGCCCTGTAACATTGGGGCCCAGACTTCACTCCATGCCTAGGAGTATTTGTAATATAATTCAGTATGTTTCACCCTGATTCACTACACATGCATACACATGTGTCCACTCTTACATTTCTGCTAATTTTATAAAGTACTCCCTATCTAGTTTAAATACATTATACCAACATGCTGACAAATCTCTGAATGGGTGCAATTCACCTCTGAACCACTGGATGGCCACATATAGATACATATAGCATAAACATCTCCCAACAGAGTATCTCAAAGTCTTGCATCACTCATCTCCAGATATGTCTAGCCAAGAAGAAAGGCAAGGAAGGGCACATCTGGACCGGGAGGGAACCCATTGTGTTCCCATCAGATGTGGCCGAGAGTTAAATTGTTGGTGGAGTCTAAGGAACTTGAGGTTTTTAACCTTAAAACTCCCCTTATGGCAGTATGCATAGATAATCCACAGAGCACATTCCTGTAGTGACCTCCCATAGCAGCCATTGAAGGCTTGTGGATAATATATGGATACAAGGAACAGAAAGAAGTATGATCATGGTTGTTCAGATCCAAGGTCGGCGCAGATCCAATCAGCTATGTAGATACAGGTCAGGGCAGATGGAGATCGGAAAGCAAACTCAAAGATGGCTACAATAAGCCTAACAAAAGATGTCCGAAAAGTTTCATTGAAAGTTATTAATTATAGATGACTTCTATGGGGCACCACTCTAGTTACAAAGGACAAATCCGTATGCCCACCATACAATACCTACTCATAAGGCTAGTTTCACACTAGCGCTAGGGATCCGGCAGTGAACAGCCTGCCGGATCTCTCTGTATTCTAACTATAATGGGGACCGGCAGAGATCTGGCCACAACCAGAAAAATATGCCAAGAAGCGGCCTGAAGAAAACCTTTGCCTGCTACGTCCTGAAACTAGCCTAAGGTGAAATCAGCTGTCCTGTACTGAACTAGTCCTCCCAGAAAGGTCTTCCATTGTCATTTGGTCCAAAGTCAAAAAGTCCAAGGTGATTAGAACATAATTGACATACCTAAAGCAGGAAGGTCCAACTTGACTAAGAAGGTCTTCTGGTGTTGCACAATCCCTCAATACCCACTTTGTAACTGACTACCTTTCCAAAGGGTCTGTCAAAAGACAGCAACTAGGAAAACCCTTGGATTTGGGGAGGAAACATCCAAACGGACTATCTGGAAATTGTTCTTCCGAGACTTTCTTGGTTCATATCAGAGTGATCACCCCTCTCATACTGTCAGACACAGCCTAGATTGTCAGTTGTCTCCTTGGCTGGCCCTAATCGTATGCTTAGGTTTTCCAATTTTGCTGACACCAGGGGGTATATGGATGGGCTCATTGAAGTATGAGAATGTTTGTTCATTGCACCTCCATATTTCCTCCACCCTTGCCATAGCCTATATGGTTTATAGGTCTGTAGAGTGTTAAGAGAAAAAGAAGCCGATCTCGCCATTTTTTGATGGGACCGGTCAATTATCTCAAGTGTATGGGGTAGAGATGAGCAAATCGATTCTTTAGAATCAAAATTCGACCTGAATTTTTAAAAATGTTTGGATTGGTCAGAATTTAAATTTCTTAAGATTCAATTCAGGAGATTTTTTCTGGAGAGGGTTTACCAGCCATTCAAAGGACTTTTGATTTGGGTAGCATCAATTTGTGCCTGAATCAGTCCCAAGATGAATTTTAAAAAATTCACTCATGTCTAGTATGAAGCCATCCTTATCCTGGCCCCTGATGATGTTGGGAGAAGGAAGGATCGGGCAGGTCAAAGCACAATCCTTTTGTTCTCTGGGGTTGTCTAGCAGCTGCTCGCTCCCCATTGGCAACACATGCATGCTCGGCGGAACCGAATGTGCATATGTATGGGGAAGTCAGATTAATAAGTGGCGGTCATGCGACTATTCGGCTGGCAGCTATTATAGGTGTATGGGCACCTTACGCTGCCGTTCCAGCGCTCTCAGCTTGTAGAGGTAATCGATAGTAGCCACAAACTCCTAGGACATTTTTCTCTGATTGCTTTGGGTGACAAAATGCGTTTTTGATGTTTCCAAATAACCCAATTTTCTGTGCTTAAAATGTAGAGTGGATAACATAAAAAAAATTACTAAACAGATCATCGTGCTGCTTCACGAGACAACTGGAATGCAAAATTGCCGGCCCATCTGACTTATTTTCTAGCCTAAAGACAGAGATGTGACAGAGTGTGTCAGAATCGGCTTCAGTCTTATTTCCAGGAGAATCAAACCTTAAGACTTCTCTTACATTATTTTGTTACAAGACTTGCCGGTCTGTTAGAGATGCAGGAATGGTGCAAGCGGACTTTAAATGTGCCTTCGTCTTTATACATAGGTTTTATGGATTCTATATATCGAATACATGTACAGAATTGTTCTTCGAGGGGGTTAAACTTTACAACAATCAGGTATTGAATGGGGAATTGAATCCCTGGTGTGATGCTCCGGGTGGAAACCATTTTCAATGATTAGAAATGGAGCAGAGCTGCAATTCGAGACTCAACCCCTGGACAGGTGTGGTGCTGTTTAAACAGACAATTTTTCTAATTGTGGACAACACCTTTAAGTCCACGTGGTAACGGCTTTGATGAATCTGGAGGCTGAGTTGCTGTTTGCTGGTCAAGCAATGAGCGTCCAGACCATCCTACTGAGCAAGCTTTTGTCCAGGGCATGAGGTCCACTCCATACCCTGCCCTGAGGTCTGTGATCAACTCATCAACTCATCTCATTCAGCTTCTACTCAGAAGCTGCAGAGACATTGTTGGATCCTAGAGAGGTGAGAACGCTACTGTACACCAGGTATGAATAAATCTCTCTAATTTCCTAGACCACTAGGGGAAAAAGCACCACCCCTTCACTACCCTAGACCACCAGGGATAATAGCAGTACCTTTTTACTAACTTAGAACACCAGGGATAATAGAACTACCTCTTCACTACCCTAAAGAAGCAAGGATAATAGCACTACCCTTCACTACCCAATACCAGGAGGGATAGAAACAGTACCTTTTCACGATCTTAGACGACCAGAAATAATAGCACTACCTCTTCACTTTAGTAGACCACTTGGGATAATGGTACCACATCTTTACTGCCCTAGACCGCTAGGGGAAATAGCACCATTCCTTCACTACCCTAGACCACCAGGGATAAGATCAGTACCTTTTCCCTAACCTAGACCACCAGGAATAATAGAACTACCTCTTCACTACCCTAGAGCAGCAAGGATAATAGCACTACCTCTTCACTTTTGTAGACCGCTTGGCATAAAAGTACTGCATATTTACTGACCTAGACCACTTGGCATAATAGTACTGCATCTTTACTGACCTAGACCACTTGGCATAATAGTACTGCATCTTTACTGACCTAGACCGCTTGGCATAATAGTACTGCATCTTTACTGACCTAGACCGCTTGGCATAATAGTACTGCATCTTTACTGACCTAGACCGCTTGGCATAATAGTACTACATCTTTACTGACCTAGACCGCTTGGCATAAAAGTACTGCATCTTTACTGACATAGACCACTTGGCATAATAGTACTGCATCTTTACTGACCTAGACCACTTGGCATAATAGTACTGCATCTTTACTGACCTAGACCACTTGGCATAATAGTACTGCATCTTTACTGACCTAGACCGCTTGGCATAATAGTACTACATCTTTACTGACCTAGACCGCTTGGCATAAAAGTACTGCATCTTTACTGACATAGACCACTTGGCATAATAGTACTGCATCTTTACTGACCTAGACCACTTGGCATAATAGTACTACATCTTTACTGACCTAGACCGCTTGGCATAAAAGTACTGCATCTTTACTGACATAGACCACTTGGCATAATAGTACTGCATCTTTACTGACCTAGACCACTTGGCATAATAGTACTACATCTTTACTGACCTAGACCGCTTGGCATAAAAGTACTGCATCTTTACTGACCTAGACCACTTGTATCTTTACTGACCTAGGCCACTTGGGATAATAGCACTGCATCTTTACTGCCCTAGATCATCAGGGATAAAAGTACTGCATCTTTACTGACCTAGACCGCTTGGCATAATAGTACTGCATCTTTACTGACCTAGACCGCTTGGCATAATAGTACTGCATCTTTACTGACCTAGACCACTTGGGATAATAGTACTGCATGTTTACTGACCTAGACCACTTGGGATAATAGTACTGCATCTTTACTGACCTAGACCGCTTGGCATAATAGTACTGCATCTTTACTGCCCTAGATCACCAGGGATAATAGTACTGCATCTTTACTGCCCTAGATCACCAGGGATAATAGTACTGCATCTTTACTGACCTAGATCACCAGGGATAATAGCCCTACCTCTTCACTACCCAATAGCAGCAGGGATAATAGCCCTACCTCTTCACTACCCTAGACCAGTTGGAATGCTTGCATTAACCTCTTTACTGCTGTAGACCACTAGGCATGCAGGTGTAACCTCATTGTGAAGGTGATCTATATTTTTTAAACATTCTCTCTCTTAAAGTCTCCTTTCAAAGTTGGTTTCTATATCCCCCTTTAAGGGTTTATAAAGTATGATATCACAACCAGTGCACACCGCTTTTTAACGGTTGCACGGACCCCCGTTATGACGTCTTCCTCTCCATTTTTGGAAATTGATTTGGCTTTCAGCCTTAATTGTGTTGCCTAGTAAATACCAACAAATGGCTGACAATTTTCTTAAATAACTTGGAAAGTATAGCCGCTGTTAATTTCCTATTGTTTCCAAACCCCATCAGTGTTCGTGACCCTTACTCTTCTCTGTTGGCACCGAGATCCTTCGGCTTCTGCGCGCAGTAAATATAGCCATCCTTTAAGCAGCCCTTTTGATGGTTTGAGCTTTAGGCTGGGTTCACACTTGAGCGTTTTACAGCGCGTTCAAACGCGCTGTAAAACGCTCAACACATGAAAACCAATGCTTCCCTATGGCCCTGGTTCTCACTTGAGCGTTTTACAGCGCTGAAAAACGCGCTGTAAAACGCCCTACGCTCAAACAAGTACTTGAGCTTCTTTGGGGCGTTTTGACGCGCGTTTGTGGCCATAGGACATTGCAGTCAATCACACAAACGCGCGTCAAACGCGCGTTTACTATTGCAAAAAACGCTCGTCAAAAACGCGCATCAAAAACGCGCGTTTAACGCGCATATCAAAGACGCTCAGGTCTGAACCGAGCGTTAAGCATGCTTTTCAGGAATTAAATTTATAATTAGCTTCTAATCAAAGTCTATTGTCGCTTCCTCCATAATAAGAGCCATCGCTGGTCTATTTACATTCTTTCTTAAGGTATTCTTTCCTCAAATCACTGATTTATTTCACAGAAGAAAAAAAGAAAGAGA
This sequence comes from Bufo bufo, assembly GCF_905171765.1. Lineage (NCBI taxonomy): Eukaryota > Metazoa > Chordata > Amphibia > Anura > Bufonidae > Bufo > Bufo bufo. Next base: position 9,410,279 of record NC_053399.1, on the reverse strand, counting down.
TAATGAACAATTTAAGGATTTATTTTATGTTTTTAGCTTTATTATTATGCTGGTACCTTTACCAGAGCACTTTTCTTAATGAATTCACCTTTTAGGTCCCTGGAATTGAAGACAAGTCACAGACAAAAATTACAGAGGATAACTGATACTAATGGTTTTATCTTTATGCAATTAGCAAAATATGCAACAATGTTACCTCCAGGCTTTAGAGTTTCAGATGGGTTCTATTAAATGCATTCCATGTGGTTGCAATGGATTACCACCTATTATGTACATATTTATGTATCAGGTGTATTTAACCCCTTCCTGCATGATGAAATACATAGACATCATGGAAATGATCCCTCTCACATCCCAAAGTGCTTGGCTGGTCTCTCACTGCAAAAGACAGCCGCCATCCAGAGCGATCTCCGATCCTGACCGATCCTCTGCTTTAGGCATTTCCTACGTGTTAGAAGAGTCCCTCGACTATAAGCTGATCACAAAGCATTCCCCTGCTGAAAACCCTAGTGATCCGCTGTGATCTGGGGGGACCTGACAGTAGGTGTTCAATTTCCCTGCAGCGCCACCGCAGGAGAAATGAAGCAGTACACAATGTCCATTCACGTCAATGCAGGACAGGACTGGTCCTCCAGAGCAAGAGACGCTCTTCATAACTGCTCTACACCCTGGACAAGACATAAGGGTCCCAAATAGGGGAACCCCCCTGTATTAAAGGGGCTCTCCCATGATTGATTTAAAAAATGAAAATCAGACATCATTTAATACAAGACAATCTCTTTCTAACAAAGCTAGAACCAGCCCTGAACCTCACATGGATCCAGAGATCTCCGCATTCACTGCTCAAAATGCTCAGCTAGATTATTTTCAGCCTGGCAGCCCAAGGGAGTGTGTCCTTTCTGCTGCAGCTCAGGGTGTGTGTCCTTTCTGCTGCAGCTGAGGGGATGTGTCCTTTCAGCTGCAGCTCAGGGGGCGTGTCCTTTCTGCTGCAGCCCAAGGGGATGTGTCCTTTCTGCTGCAGCTCAGGGTGTGTGTCCTTTCTGCTGCAGCTGAGGGGACGTGTCCTTTCAGCTGCAGCTCAGGGGGCGTGTCCTTTCTGCTGCAGCCCAAGGGGGTGTGTCCTTTCTGCTGCAGCTCAGGGTGTGTGTCCTTTCTGCTGCAGCTGAGGGGACATGTCCTTTCAGCTGCAGCTCAGGGGGCGTGTCCTTTCTGCTGCAGCTCATGGGACATGTCCTTTCTGCTGAAGCTCAGGGGGCGTGTCCTTTCTGCTGCAGCTCTCTCCCTGTAACTGTCACAGCTTCTAACAGAACAAATGGCTGGTGGCAGTTGAAGATTTAAACTGAGCACGTGCAACCACCTGTGAAATGGACAAAAAATTAAGGAACAGAACAAACAGCAGGTGGCGCTATAGAGATACAGTTTATTGAATAGCTCTTTGGTTATATTAAACTCTTAATTACATGCAATACAAAGGTATTTACCTTAATAGGGTATATGGAAATAAGTTTGCAGAACCAAACAAACCATATAAGTGGAAATCCCCCCCGTTTAGAGACCGCTTTTCTCCTGACCCTGCCAGTCCCAAACTGACAAAGCCCAACAAAGGCTGCCCAGAGCTTTCTAGTGAAAGGGCCTGTATAAAAAACCTTAAAGGTGTTATCCAATACTATAAACTGCCCCCCGCCCCCATATGCCGGGCCCCTCTAGCACTGGTTCACACCATCATGCCCCATTATGCTTGGGGGTATATCGGAGCGATGGGTAACAGGGACCCCCGCTATACTTATAACTCCATGTCACATTGATAAGATTTTAAACGTTCCTCTCTTAACGCTTTTCCTTTCGCTCTCAGACAATGTGATTCAGCGGTGTCTTTGGCACGCACCTGGAGTTGATATATTCTCCATATTTTATGTGGGTTTACTCCAGATGCTTTGATTTTCTTTTCTCCTGTTGCTTCGAAATTTGTCCTTGGTCTCTGTATCTATGTGACTTTCATATTAAAATGGAGGTTTCGATGATACAGGGACAGACTGTGGCAGCAGGACGTGTTGTGTTCCACTACTACCCATAATAATCATCATTGTCATCGTCTTCTTTGGAACGCATATTATTGGGTTATGGTGACAGAGAATTCATTCTATAACCGCAGCGAGAATTTGGATTACCATTTGCATCAAAGGGTTAAAAAAATAAAAAATAAAGCAAAATTAGTTAGGGGGGGGGGGGGGTTCACATCAGCATTCGCAATTCCGTTATTGCTTTTCGTCGGTTAAAACAGAAAAAAACTGAATTGTAAGAAACCTTCAGAGGCGTTCTGTTTTGATCCGTCATAATCCAGGTCTATGGGCACACATAACGGATACGTCTGATTTCCGTTATCCAGGATGGAAACTGGGCAGTACATTTTTTCCGTCATACATAATGGTACAAAACGTAACAGTATCAGCATGCAACAGTACTCCAGAATACAGGGAGTGCCTCCATTATAGGATGAGCATGCAACTAACAGCACCCAGCAGTCAGTATGTAACAGTGGCCCCGTGACAGAGACAGCAAACAACAGTACCTTATAACAGAGCCGATTGGTAATAGTCCCCCTATAATGCAGTAAGATGGCATCTGTGCCTATTATAATACAGTAAGATGGCAGCAGTCCCCCTATAATACAATAAGATGGCAGCAGTCCCCCTATAATACAATAGGATGGCAGCAGTCCCCCTATAATACAATAGGATGGCAGCAGTCCCCCTATAATACAATAGGATGGCAGCAGTCCCCCTATAATACAATCGGATGGCAGCAGTCCCCCTATAATACAATCTGATGGCAGCAGTCCCCCTATAATACAATAAGATGGCAGCAGTCCCCCTATAATACAATCGGATGGCAGCAGTCCCCCTATAATACAATAAGATGGCAGCAGTCCCCCTATAATACAATAAGATGGCAGCAGTCCCCCTATAATACAATAAGATGGCAGCAGTCCCCCTATAATACAATAGGATGGCAGCAGTCCCCCTATAATACAATAGGATGGCAGCAGTCCCCCTATAATACAATAAGATGGCAGCAGTCCCTCTATAATACAATCTGATGGCAGCAGTCCCCCTATAATACAATAAGATGGCAGCAGTCCCCCTATAATACAGTAAGATGGCAGCAGTCCCCCTATAATACAATAAGATGGCAGCAGTCCCCCTATAATACAATAAGATGGCAGCAGTCCCCCTATAATACAATAAGATGGCAGCAGTCCCCCTATAATACAATAAGATGGCAGCAGTCCCCCTATAATACAATAAGATGGCAGCAGTCCCTCTATAATGCAATAAGATGGCAGCAGTCCCGCTATAATATAATAAGATGGCAGCAGTCCCCCTATAATATAATAAGATGGCAGCAGTCCCCCTATAATACAGTAAGATGGCAGCAGTCCCCCTATAATACAATCTGATGGCAGCAGTCCCCCTATAATACAATAAGATGGCAGCAGTCCCCCTATAATACAATAGGATGGCAGCAGTCCCCCTATAATACAATAAGATGGCAGCAGTCCCCCTATAATAATGTAAGATAGCAGCAGTCCCCCTATAATATAATAAGATGGCAGCAGTCCTCCTATAATACAATAAGATGGCAGCAGTCCCCCTATAATACAATAAGATGGCAGCAGTCCCCCTATAATACAATAAGATGGCAGCAGTCCCCCTATAATACAATAGGATGGCAGCAGTCCCCCTATAATACAATAAGATGGCAGCAGTCCCCCTATAATATAATAAGATTGCAGCAGTCCCCCTATAATACAATAAGATGGCAGCAGTCCCCCTATAATACAATAAGATGGCAGCAGTCCTCCTATAATACAATAAGATGGCAGCAGTCCCCCTATAATACAATAGGATGGCAGCAGTCCCCCTATAATACAATAGGATGGCAGCAGTCCCCCTATAATACAATAGGATGGCAGCAGTCCCCCTATAATACAATAAGATGGCAGCAGTCCCCCTATAATACAATAGGATGGCAGCAGTCCCCCTATAATACAATAAGATGGCAGCAGTCCCCCTATAATACAATAGGATGGCAGCAGTCCCCCTATAATACAATAAGATGGCAGCAGTCCCCCTATAATAATGTAAGATAGCAGCAGTCCCCCTATAATATAATAAGATGGCAGCAGTCCTCCTATAATACAATAAGATGGCAGCAGTCCCCCTATAATACAATAAGATGGCAGCAGTCCCCCTATAATACAATAAGATGGCAGCAGTCCTCCTATAATACAATAAGATGGCAGCAGTCCCCCTATAATACAATAAGATGGCAGCAGTCCCCCTATAATACAATAGGATGGCAGCAGTCCTCCTATAATACAATAAGATGGCAGCAGTCCCCCTATAATACAATAGGATGGCAGCAGTCCCCCTATAATACAATAAGATGGCAGCAGTCCCCCTATAATATAATAAGATGGCAGCAGTCCCCCTATAATACAATAAGATGGCAGCAGTCCTCCTATAATACAATAAGATGGCAGCAGTCCCCCTATAATACAATAGGATGGCAGCAGTCCCCCTATAATACAATAGGATGGCAGCAGTCCCCCTATAATACAATAGGATGGCAGCAGTCCCCCTATAATACAATAGGATGGCAGCAGTCCCCCTATAATACAATAAGATGGCAGCAGTCCCCCTATAATACAATAGGATGGCAGCAGTCCCCCTATAATACAATAAGATGGCAGCAGTCCCCCTATAATACAATAGGATGGCAGCAGTCCCCCTATAATACAATAGGATGGCAGCAGTCCCCCTATAATACAATAAGATGGCAGCAGTCCCCCTATAATACAATAGGATGGCAGCAGTCCCCCTATAATACAATAGGATGGCAGCAGTCCCCCTATAATACAATAAGATGGCAGCAGTCCCCCTATAATACAATAAGATGGCAGCAGTCCCCCTATAATACAATAGGATGGCAGCAGTCCCCCTATAATACAATAAGATGGCAGCAGTCCCCCTATAATACAATAGGATGGCAGCAGTCCCCCTATAATACAATCGGATGGCAGCAGTCCCCCTATAATACAATAAGATGGCAGCAGTCCCCCTATAATACAATAGGATGGCAGCAGTCCCCCTATAATACAATAAGATGGCAGCAGTCCCCCTATAATACAATAGGATGGCAGCAGTCCCCCTATAATACAGTAAGATGGCAGCAGTCCCCCTATAATACAATAGGATGGCAGCAGTCCCCCTATAATACAATAAGATGGCAGCAGTCCCCCTATAATACAATAGGATGGCAGCAGTCCCCCTATAATACAATAGGATGGCAGCAGTCCCCCTATAATACAATAAGATGGCAGCAGTCCCCCTATAATACAATAAGATGGCAGCAGTCCCCCTATAATACAATAAGATGGCAGCAGTCCCCCTATAATACAATAGGATGGCAGCAGTCCCCCTATAATACAGTAAGATGGCAGCAGTCCCCCTATAATACAATAGGATGGCAGCAGTCCCCCTATAATACAATAAGATGGCAGCAGTCCCCCTATAATACAATAAGATGGCAGCAGTCCCCCTATAATACAATCGGATGGCAGCAGTCCCCCTATAATACAATAAGATGGCAGCAGTCCCCCTATAATACAATAAGATGGCAGCAGTCCCCCTATAATACAATAAGATGGCAGCAGTCCCCCTATAATACAATCGGATGGCAGCAGTCCCCCTATAATACAATAAGATGGCAGCAGTCCCCCTATAATACAATAGGATGGCAGCAGTCCCCCTATAATACAATAAGATAGCAACAGTCCCCCTATAATATAATAAGATGGCAGCAGTCCCCCTATAATACAGTAAGATGGCAGCAGTCCCCCTATAATACAGTAAGATGGCAGCAGTCCCCCTATAATACAATAGGATGGCAGCAGTCCCCCTATAATACAGTAAGATGTCAGCTAGAGATGAGCGAAGTTATGAAAAATTTAGATTCAACTTACTTTGTCACAAAGCGCATTTCTTTGTATGTAGAGGGCGCAATTATAGGGAACGACGATTGTGCCGCGCCCTGTCACTGGACCCCTCAGATGCCGCGCTCATCGCTGATTGCGGCATCTGACGCTACAATTTAGGCATTTCAGGGGTTAATCAGGGTAAAAATAAAAAAATTTAAAAAAATTTAAAAAGTACTCAGCTTATCTTTTTGCTCTCGTAGAGGCGCCACGGCCATCTTGATTAAAGACACCGCATGAACTCTCGCGCAGTGACGTGATGGCTGGGCTCGGTCACGTCATCCCTACGCCACCCCACGCGAAATTCTGCGCAATCAAGATGGCTGCGAAGGCCTCTTTGTGTGCAAATGGAGGTGAGTATTTATTTATTTTTACCGCCATTTCGGGGGAAAATGTATTATTTACCACGAAACACGAGGAAATTCGGCATCACAGCAAATCACATTTTTCCTGAAATTCGGATTGAGGTCAATTCGTTTGACTTAGATTCGCTCAACACTAATGACAACAGCGCCCCCTATAACAAAAACGGCGCCCCCTATAGCAAAAACAGCGCCCCCTATAGCAAAAACAGTGCCCCCTATAGCAAAAAAGGTCTGCAACTGGTAAAGGGAGAGAAAGGAGGGATCAGCAATCTTCGGCACCCCAGCTGCTGTAAAACTACAACTCCCAGCATGCAAAGTCGCTGAACTGTTCTTCCAACTGCTACAGAAATGACTGGAGCATTCTGGGAGTTGTAGTTTCTGAACGGCTGGAGTGCCGGAGGTTGCTGATCCCTGGCGTAGAGTTTAGTGATGTACCCACCAGATCTGGAGCCCCTAAGGAACTTTTTCTCAGTGGTCCTAAGCAAAGCACCCCCTACAAATCATATCAAAGTCTATGATTATACGCTGCACTACCCATAATTCATAGCATGAGCCCAGTACGAATACCCGCCGTAGACCTGGCATGTACCCCCTGGTGAGAGATCCAGCACAGAAATAGACCATGTCTCCCCATAACTGTAATGCCTTGTTTATCCTGCAGGGGCACCACAGATAAAACATTCTGCTCAATTTATAGTGATGACCCCTTTAAAAGTGTTTGAAACTATTTGTGAACTTTTAGGGCCCAGTTTGACCCTTCTCGGGGCCCCGTCTCCAAGTGCAGCCAGTTTATTACCTACATTTCTGCTTCGACCGTTGAATTTAATTATCTTCTCCTGCAGTTGCTCACTATTTACAGCACTCTAGTCCTCAATGAAAGCAGGTCCGAAAGATCAATGAGTTTGCCAGAGAGGTCAGCAAAATATTGGATTTCTCTTTTTTTATTATGCGCTGAAGAGCTTTAATTTTTTTTTCATTAACAGGAGTATTCAGTTTTATGAAGAGTCTGTACTGGTGTGAATGGTGAATCATAATCAAATAAAAACATCAGTGATATAATCTCCGCATTCTGAAATGAGCTGGTCTCGGGCCAGCTACATATCTTTCTCCTGGCAGAAGTTCTGGAGATTGCAGGGAAAATAAAATCTCTTCGGTGCACGGATCCAACTCGGTTGCTGAGGGATGGAGTGCGCGTTCACAAGGAACGTTACATGCCAGTAATTATCTGCATCATAGACAATACAGACAGGTATAACAGCAAAAGCGTGCATATCAACTGACTCAAGGGCTATGGACACCATTGGGCCATTTTTTTATTATTGCACTCTACTAATTTTGGGCTGAAGATCATTTTTTAAATTTGTCTTTATAAAAAAAAAAATCTCTACAGTTTTCAGTTTCACTGTATAGTGATGTAGAACACTGTGCCTGTATAGGGGTGTAGAACACTGTGCCTGTATAGTGGTGTAGAACACTGTGCCTGTATAGTGGTGTAGAACACTGTGCCTGTATAGTGGTGTAGAACACTGTGCCTGTATAGTGATGTAGAACACTGTGCCTGTATAGTGGTGTAGAACACTGTGCCTGTATAGTGGTGTAGAACACTGTGCCTGTATAGTGGTGTAGAACACTGTGCCTGTATAGTGGTGTAGAACACTGTGCCTGTATAGTGGTGTAGAGCACCGTGCCTGTATAGTGGTGTAGAACACTGTGCCTGTATAGCGGTGTAGTACACTGTGCCTGTATAGCGGTGTAGTACACTGTGCCTGTATAGCGGTGTAGTACACTGTGCCTGTATAGTGGTGTAGAGCACCGTGCCTGTATAGTGGTGTAGAACACTGTGCCTGTATAGGGGAGTAGAGCACTGTGCCTTTATAGTGGTGTAAAACACTGTGCCTGTATAGGGGGTAGAGCACTGTGCCTTTATAGTGGTGTAGAACACTGTGCCTGTATAGGGGGATAGAGCGCTGTGCCTTTATAGTGGTGTAGAACACTGTGCCTGTATAGGGGGGTAGAACACTGTGCCTTTATAGTGGTGTAGAACACTGTGCCTGTATAGTGGTGTAGAGCACTGAGCCTGTATAGTGGTGTAGAACACTGTGCCTGTATAGGGGGGTAGAGCACTGTGCCTGTATAGTGGTGTAGAACACTGTGTCTGTATAGGGGTCTAGAACACTGTGCCTTTATAGTGGTGTAGAACACTTTGTCTGTATAGGGGTCTAGAACACTGTGCCTGTATAGTGGTGTAGAACACTGTGCCTGTATAGTGGTGTAGAACACTGTGCCTGTATAGTGGTGTAGAACACTGTGCCTGTATAGTGGTGTAGAACACTGTGCCTGTATAGGGGGGTAGAGCACTGTGCCTGTATAGTGGTGTAGAACACTGTGCCTGTATAGTGGTGTAGAACACTGTGCCTGTATAGTGGTGTAGAACACTGTGCCTGTATAGGGGGGTAGAGCACTGTGCCTTTATAGTGGTGTAGAACACTGTGCCTGTATAAGGGGGTAGAGCACTGTGCCTTTATAGTGGTGTAGAACACTGTGCCTGTATAGGGGGGTAGAGCACTGTGCCTTTATAGTGGTGTAGAACACTGTGCCTGTATAGGGGGGTAGAACACTGTGCCTGTATAGTGGTGTAGAACACTGTGCCTGTATAGTGGTGTAGAACACTGTGCCTGTATAGCGGTGTAGAACACTGTGCCTGTATAGTGGTGTAGAACACTGTGCCTGTATAGTGGTGTAGAACACTGTGCCTGTATAGGGAGGTAGAGCACTGTGCCTGTATAGGGGGGTAGAGCACTGTGCCTTTATAGTGGTGTAGAACACTGTGCCTGTATAGTGGTGTAGAACACTGTGCCTGTATAGCGGTGTAGTACACTGTTCCTGTATAGTGGTGTAGAACACTGTGCCTGTATAGTGGTGTAGAACACTGTGCCTTTATAGTGGTGTAGTACACTGTGCATGTATAGTGGTGTAGAACACTGTGCCTGTATAGGGGGGTAGAGCACTGTGCCTTTATAGTGGTGTAGAACACTGTGCATGTATAGTGGTGTAGAACACTGTGCCTTTATAGTGGTGTAGAACACTGTGCCTGTATAGGGGGGTAGAGCACTGTGCCTGTATAGTGGTGTAGAACACTGTGCCTGTATAGGGGGGTAGAGCACTGTGCCTTTATTGTGGTGTAGAACACTGTGCATGTATAGGGGGGTAGAGCACTGTGCCTGTATAGTGGTGTAGAACACTGTGCCTTTATAGTGGTGTAGAACACTGTGCCTGTATAGGGGGGTAGAGCACTGTGCCTGTATAGTGGTGTAGAACACTGTGCCTGTATAGGGGGGTAGAGCACTGTGCCTTTATAGTGGTGTAGAACACTGTGCATGTATAGTGGTGTAGAACACTGTGCCTTTATAGTGGTGTAGAACAGTGTTTCCCAACCAGTGTGCCTCCAGCTGTTGCAAAACTACAACTCCCAGCATGCCCGGACAGCCTTTGGCTGTGCGGGCATGCTGGGAGTTGTAGTTTTGCAACAGCTGGAGGCACACTGGTTGGGAAACACTGGTGTAGAACACTGTGCCTGTATAGGGGGGTAGAGCACTGTGCCTGTATAGTGGTGTAGAACACTGTGCATGTATAGTGGTGTAGAACACTGTGCCTTTATAGTGGTGTAGAACACTGTGCCTGTATAGGGGGGTAGAGCACTGTGCCTTTATAGTGGTGTAGAACACTGTGCATGTATAGTGGTGTAGAACACTGTGTCTTTATAGTGGTGTAGAACACTGTGCCTGTATAGGGGGGTAGAGCACTGTGCCTGTATAGTGGTGTAGAACACTGTGCATGTATAGTGGTGTAGAACACTGTGCCTTTATAGTGGTATAGAACACTGTGCCTGTATAGGGGGGTAGAGCACTGTGCCTTTATAGTGGTGTAGAACACTGTGCATGTATAGTGGTGTAGAACACTGTGCCTTTATAGTGGTGTAGAACACTGTGCCTGTATAGGGGGGTAGAGCACTGTGCCTGTATAGTGGTGTAGAACACTGTGCCTGTATAGGGGGGTAGAGCACTGTGCCTTTATTGTGGTGTAGAACACTGTGCATGTATAGCGGTGTAGAACACTGTGCCTGTATAGTGGTGTAGAACACTGTGCCTGTATAGTGGTGTAGAACACTGTGCCTGTATAGTGGTGTAGAACACTGTGCCTGTATAGTGGTGTAGAACACTGTGCCTGTATAGTGGTGTAGAACACTGTGCCTGTATAGTGGTGTAGAACACTGTGCCTGTATAGGGGGGTAGAGCACTGTGCCTTTATAGTGGTGTAGAACACTGTGCATGTATAGTGGTGTAGAACACTGTGCCTGTATAGTGGTGTAGAACACTGTGCCTGTATAGTGGTGTAGAGCACTGTGCCTTTATAGTGGTGTAGAACACTGTGCATGTATAGTGGTGTAGAACACTGTGCCTGTGTAGTGGTGTAGAACACTGTGCCTGTATAGTGGTGTAGAACACTGTGCCTGTATAGTGGTGTAGAACACTGTGCCTGTATAGTGGTGTAGAACACTGTGCCTGTATAGTGGTGTAGAGCACTGTGCCTGTATAGTGGTGTAGAACACTGTGCCTGTATAGTGGTGTAGAACACTGTGCCTGTATAGTGGTGTAGAACACTGTGCCTGTATAGCGGTGTAGAACACTGTGCCTTGCAGTAACACACATAGGGAGGCTGCTTTGGTAGTGAAATAATACTGTGAGTCCATATGACATGCAGATGACAGGCGTCGCTCTTACAATCACTGCGCACTTCACTTATTTGGGCAGTCACGGGGCCAAAACTAACCAAATAACTCAAGTATGAACTCAGCCTTACAGATCGATGTTAGTGCCAAGAAGAAGCGCAGTCCTTTTACACCGTCGTCAGCTGATTCCACATAGATGTCTACAGAACCTGTTCTATTAAACGCTTATACAAGTAGAGCCCCCCGACAGAGTGGAGAGGGGGTCAGCAGTAAGTTTGTGGTGACGTCACTGATTATTTTGCCCTTTTTCTGATCCGCCAGAACAATAACCCCAAAAAAACGGATCCTGTCTGTGGAGCATTGCTAATGCCAAAAACCCCGGAGTGGATCCAAAACAGAGATGACACGTGAATGGAATATTTTCATGTCTTCTGTGTTTTGTACCCACTCCTGCTTTTGGCTACCAAATCATAAGCCAATTCTGATGGGACCATACAGGCCTTACAGCTGCTACACAGACAGAATTCATTGTGCGTCTCATTTTTCCTTCCTTCTGACAGATCAGAAGAAAGGTCAAATAAATGATGATGTCAGCCAGGCCGAAAGCCAAAATAGTGGACCAGTCATGAAGTGGGGAGGGTGGGAACAGCATGAGAAGTCCACAGAGTGGCCCTATGACATAGTGGTGAGGTGGAAGCAGCATGAAGAGACCACAGAGTGGCACAATGACAGGGTCTGAAGGTGGCAGCAGTACGAGGAAGCCACAGAGTGGCACAATGATACAGTCTGGAGTTGGCAGCAGTATGAGGAAGCCACCGAGAGGCACAATGACCGAGTCTGGAGGTGGCAGCATCAGGATAAGGCCACCGAGAGGCACAAATACACAAGCCATTAGTTCTCTGAAAGGTGCAGAATCCACCACTTGGGATGGACTGCAGCACCAGCAACTTGGACAGGAGCACGTTCAGCTTCTGCACCGTTGGATGCGTGGACGCATACTGCTGTCTCTTGGCAATCGCTTCGGTGATCGATTGCTGACGGAATGCGTGACGAGGAGTAGGAAGAGAAGGAGCATCTGGACCAGCAGAAGATGGGAATGACAGACAGCTCTCTTCAGCTGAGGTGGTGGAGCCTTGACTGGCTGAAACCAGGTGCGTGCCAGTGGGTGAGGCTGGAGCACCACATGGGAGCCACGGTTCTCCCAGGCCACTGTATGGTGACGCTGCATATGTTGACGCAGGGCCGTAGTGCCAACATTGGCACCCTGGCCACGCTTCACTTTCTGCCTACAGAATCTACATGTGGCCACGTTCACCATCTCCGGCGGCTTCACAAAAAACTGCCACACCGCCGAGTAGGAGATTTACCCCCCAACAGTTCGCACTGACTGATTGCTACCGCCGCTGCCTCCGTGAACCCCTGCAACACTACTTCCCGGGCAGGGAGGCTGCTGCGAAGCAGGTGGTCTACCCCGTGCCCGTTTGGCTCCCGACCTCCCACTTCTGCCACCCTGCTGACTCCCGGCCACCCTATCGACTTTCTGGCTCCACCACTGGCTCACAGGCAAGCTGCCACCCTCTTCTCTTCTCCTGATGATAAAGCCCCTTGTGCACCCGGCTCCCAAGTGCGATCGGCTTCATCATCATCGAGTAGTGTCTGCACGTCACTGATCTCCTCCTCAATGGTCTCTAGGTCAGGAGCCTGACCGCTCGTAACACCACCTCCCACGCCACTCTCCTCATCACTACTTGCCCGCCTAGCGGAGGAACCGGCGGATGTCTCCTCCAGATCTTGGCTGGCCAGTAGCTGCTGACTGTCCTCAGGGCCGGTCCAAGGATTTTTGTCAACACAAGTGAATCTACATTTTGGCGCCCCCTCCCCCCCTATCATTTCACATTTCTGCCCCTCATGATTCATGTCCATTTCTTGCCCCCCCCCCATCATTTCACATTTCTGCCCCTCATGATTCATGTCTATTTCTTGCCTCTCACCATCATTTCACATTTCTGCCCCTCATGATTCATGTCCATTTCTTGCCCCCCCCATCATTTCACATTTCTGCCCCTCATGATTCATGTCCATTTCTTGCCTTCCCCCATGTGCTAATATCATAGTGCCATCCTCTCCCCCTGTCCCCTAATGTGCCAGTATCAAGTGCCTCTCACCTCCCCCCTCCATGTGCCAGTATCATGGCGCCAATAGCCCCCCCCCCCCCTCCCCCGTTGCAGTAAAGTAACAGTCCGGTATTAAAAAAATATATATATATTTTATACTGACCTCCATGTCAGCGATGCAGGCCTCTTCCGGCCTGTGTTCCCACCAGCCTCTAGTGTTGAAGATTTGGTGCTCATGTTCTTATTTAGCCTGTCTTTCAGAAAAGTTTATGCTGGGATTCAAACCCATGACCTTCTGTATCAGAGATAAGGCACTTACCCACACAGCTATGAGAGCTATATAGCCAGTTTCTTAAAAAAAAATATATATAAGACTTCTACTGTAGATAACTTTGATACCTAGTGTATATCCATACACATGACAGCTGCCCCAGTACACTGTGTATGGATGTAGCAGAGCTGGGTGTGTTGGGGCAGCTGTCATGTGTATGGATGTACACTAGGTATCAAAGTTACCTACAGTAGAAGTCTTATATATATATTTTTTTTATTTATTTATTTATTTTATTTATTTATTTTTTTAAGCAACTGGCTACACAGCTCTCATAGCAGTGTGGGTAAGTGCCTTGCCTCTGATGTGAAAGGTCTTGAGTTTGAATCCCCCTCCCTCAGGAAGACTTCTCCCCACTCCACCATTCAGCCTGCAGGCACAGATCGTGCTGCCAGCCTGTGTGGGTGGAGCCTGCAGCCCAGGAATCTGCCTAAGCTCCTCCCACACAGGGCTACAGAGCGATTTGATCCTGCAGGGGAGAGAGGACTGTGAGCTTTAGGAACGGGACAAGGTGAGTACTTACTTTGTTGTGTTGTTTTTTTTTTAACACAGAGGGCATTACTACAAAGGGGGCACAGAGGACATTACTACCATAAAGGGTGCACAAAGGGCATTACTACTATAAAAGCACACAGAGAGCATTACTACTATAAAGGGTGCATAGAGGGCATTATTACTAAAAAAGGGGCACACAGGGATTTACTGCTGTGAAGGGGGCACAGAGGGCTTTACTACTATGAAGAGGGCACAGTAGGCATTATTACTATGAAGGGGGCACAATGGGCAATATTAGTATGAAGGGGGCACAATAGGAATTATTACTGTGAAGAGGGCACAATGGGCATTACTACTGTGAAGGGGACACAATGGGCATTACTACTGTGAAGGGGCACAGAGGGCATTACTACTGTGAAGGGGAATAACTTTTATGGGGCACAGAGTGGTCATTACTACTATGAAGGGGGCACAATGGGCATTACTACTGTGAATGGGGCTCAGAGTGCATTACTAATGTTAGGGGGCACAACGAGAGCATAACTACTGTGAGGGGGCATAACTATTATGGGGGCACAGAGTGGGCATTATTACTGTGAAGGTGGCACAATGGGAATTACTACCGTGAAGGGGCCACAGAGTGCATTACTACTGTGAAGTGGGCACAGAGAGGGCATAACTACTGTTAGGGGGCACAAAGAGAGTATTACCACAGTGAAAGGGGCACAGTCAGGACTGAAAGGGGCACAATTAAGGTATAAGTACTTTAAGGAGGGCACAATGTGAATTTTATCAGGGGGGACATATCATAACTATTGTGAAGGTTGTACAATGAGGGCAATGCTATTGTGAGGTGAGGTGGCACAATTTTGTTAAAGTTTTTTTTTTTTGGGGGGGGGGGAGGGTGCCGGAGAAAGTACCCATCCCGGGTGCCAAACACCTTAGGCACGCCACTGTTGAAGACTGCAGCCAGCACGCAGCATCCAAGAAACCAGCATACACAGGAATGAGCACTGCAGCCAGTACGCAAGTGCACAAGCAGCCAGCCTATACGGCAACACATTGTAACAGGAAACTGCCTAGCGATACATACAAGAAACAGGGAGGACACAAATTCACAGGACGCGGTTCACACACTATAAGGCCTCAGCCAGCACGCAGCACCCAAGAAGCCAGCATACACGGGTAACGGCCGCCCGCAGCCAGTACGCAACAGCACAGGCAGCCAGCCTGAACAGCAACAAGTGTCACAGTGAACTGCACTGTGACAATATGGAGCAAAAAAACTGAATCCATATTCAAAATGTGCCCCTACGAAAGATTTATATTGGGGTAACATTACATTGACATCACAGGATTTTATTTCCCCTTTTATAAACCCTAAAATCGTATTTGCTTTTGCAGCTGCTGCCTGACATTGAGTTCTGCTGCTTAGCTTCCTTGTAGACAGAATCCCCATTTCTTCTCTTGTGATGTTGTTGTGAATGTTGCTCCCCAAATGTTGTGAACCACAACTACCATCATATTCTGAGAGATGCAGATGGGTGCTTAGGATTCCACTTAATCTAGTTGTTTATTTATTTTGCAGAAGCTGCAAGGATATTGTAAAGCGAAGATGCCACTGGAGGCCTTTGATGCTTTGTTCTCGTGATCGGTGGGGTCTGCCATCACTTGGGTATAACCCTTTAAGAGAAACCTTAATACCCCTTTAAAAGCAACTTAATCAAGGCCAAGTGCAATAATGCCTTCTGCTCCAGACACAAATGGGAAGGCTTCCCCTTTAAGGATTGCTACGTGCACTCGCTATTTATATATATCCTTTCTCACATTCTGACAACAGAACCGACTACAGAACGTTTCCTCATTTGCATTTTTTGAAACATCTGTTGCAATGTGACAATATAGTATCTAATGATTTAAAAGTAAAAAAAAAAAAGTCAGATTGCTAATGTTATGTGAACAAGGAAGACTTCCTCCCCCCCCCCCGGAGAAGGATGATGCAATGGGGGAAAAGAATTGGAGGTGCGCAAAGGGTTAAGAAATTTTCTTTTGATGGAATTGAAGACATTTGAAATTGTATTTGCTGTTTTCTGCCAATGGGTGGTAGCAATATGCTTAGCATTATGTTTTACGAACAATTTCTGGGCATTAGAGCTTGGCAAGAACCAATAAAAAGAGAGAGAGAGGAAAAAAAAATGAAAAAAGAAAAACGTTTCTCACAATGTAACAAAAATGTGTCATAACCTGAAAGTCATAGAAAAAAAAAAAAAGAAGCAAGCGGCAGCAGTAAGGATGCAGTATGTCCAATCAGAGCTCGGCAAAGCCCGACACTATGTGCTAATTATTTAAAGGGATTGTCTGCTTTTCAAATACTCTTTGGGGGTGGGGGGAGGGGCAGGTTCTCTATTCAGTGGACAGTGGCTACAAAGATAATCTCTTGCACCGGAGGTACTGTCACATGTGATTTCAATAGGCATTGTGTAATACCTTCTTTCACCTGCGGTGGCACTGCAGGGAAATTGATCACTTGTCGTCTGGTTTACTCACAGATCGCAGCTGATCGCCGGGGTTCCCGCTGCTTATTGTTAGGGGATCATCTTAACCAACAAGATAAAATCACACGATACGTCAATGTCCGATGAGTTCAAGTCCCACCTCTGGGACCTGCAGCTATCTCATCCTCAACCAGGGTGCTGGGCTACCATATTTTCAGAACCGGCAGACAGCCATGTGTGCTGCAGACATGCAAGGGGGGGGGGGGGCTTTTTCCCAATATATGTATGAATAAATTGTTCCTTCCTCTCTAGAGTCCATTCTATCAGTGTGAATAGTATATAGCAGTGGTGGCGAACCTATGGCACTGGTGCCAGAGGCGGCACTCAGAGCCCACACTCTGGAATACGTCTATGGTGGACCAATATGCCTTAGGCCTTGTGCACACGACCGTATTTTGTTTCCATGTCCGATCCGTTTTTTTTGCGGATAGGATGCGGACCCAATTCATTTCAATGGGTCCGCAAAAAACGCGGACAGCACACCGTGTGCTGTCCGCATCAGTATGTCCGTTCCGTTGCTCCGCAAAAAAATAGTGCATGTCCTATTTTTTTCTAGTTTGCGGACAAGGATAGGCATTATTACAACGGATCCGCAAAAAAAACGGATGCCATACAGAACGTCATCCGTTTTTTTTTGCGGATCCGCAATTTGCGGATTGCAAAACACATACGGTTGTGTGCATGTAGCCTTAGACTGTTCCTGCCATTCATCAGCGCAGGGCGCTCTATGAACAGCACAGGCAGCGCACTGAATGCAGGCTGTCATAGCTAACTGATAAAGCACATGGACTGTAGTATTCAGGGTAAATTGCCGTCTTGGCGCTTTGCAATAAATACGTGAGTTTTGGGTTGCAGTTTGGGCACTAGGTCTCTAAAAGGTTCGCCATCACTGGTATAGAGACACCCCCTAAGGACAAAGGGAATGGTAATGCACAGCTGTCAATTTATACATTCATTTCCAGAAGGAATAACAGAGTAACTCCACAAGTATGCATTGAAACCAGGAGTGTCATTGCCTCCATCGATGTTGCATTTGGTGAGAATCTCCCTT
The DNA here is from genome assembly GCF_905171765.1 of Bufo bufo. NCBI lineage: Eukaryota > Metazoa > Chordata > Amphibia > Anura > Bufonidae > Bufo > Bufo bufo. The sequence goes on along the minus strand of NC_053399.1, from coordinate 9,392,602 downwards.
TAAATGGCGGTTGCAGCCCGGCTTTTACTGACTGTGTACAGTAGCAGTCGTAGCGGGATGTTATTTTTGCATTTGCAGCTAGAAAGTTATTATGCAATAGTTCAGGGGAGAACATTCATGATAGCGATCGCTGCTGCTGACAAGTGACTCGTTCTGTGTATGAGATGAAAACATCCCTTATCATAATGTTTTATCTGCTCATTATCTCAGCATGTAACACTCACCCGGTTTGGCACTTACACTCCAAGTGAATTTTTCATTAATGGAGTTGATGTGCGCTCTCCCTTCCTGTCTTGTTTCAACACTTTGTGTGTGTAATAAAAATAATCTCGCCGAATGAGCAGACTACAAACAGAGAATATTGAATGTCTCCATCCGGCAGAGGCGCTGCTGCTTCCCTGCTCTTCACGTACACATGTAGCAGAGCTGTCACTGCTCTTCTTCGTGTAGGAAGTTGTGTTCTGTTCTTATGGTTGATTGTACAGATTGGGAGGAACTATATACGACGAATCTGCAACTGTGGCTAAAACAAGATACATTGTTTCAAATTGCATTAAAGTTTATGGATAACTCTGGGGGAATTATTTTTTTTTGCATTGCATTCTACTTATTTTGGGTTAAAAATCTGTTTGTTCTTTTTGTCCTTTTTTTTGTCAACGGTTTGTCCTCTACAGCCTTCACTGTCACTGCATCTGCAGATTATTGTGTTTTGTGTCCCAGTGAGTATGTCAGAGAGCTGCTCTGAAGGCCGCGTCTGTAGCCTTGAAAGCGTACCTCAAAAAAAGTCTGCATAATGATTGTGCTTCTTTGTGCAATCATAACTGTGAAGAAATGTGTCTGTTTGGGCTATATCATTCCTCTCATCAGCTGCACAGCTAGATGCATTTCACTCAGAAGCAGGTACTGCATTTCACTGTACTGCTGTGACGTCATTTCCCTTACTTCCCACTAGATTTGTTTTCAGCTCCCACCTCCGGAGGAGAGGGAGATCACATTTACAGAAAGACAGGAGGCTCCTGTAAAGAGCTTCTGTCAGGCTCAGGATCTGAATCAGCTCTGACATGCCCCCACATGCCTTCTCTGTTACTAAGGAAGAATTGTGCCTAGCAACAGGAAGTGAACTGCAAATTAGGTGGAAGTGAGACCCCTAGTGGCCATGACTTTACAGCTTTTTTTTCAGGTGGATGCATGCAGATTTTTTAAATTAAGTGATTTAGAAATATACTTTTTACACCATTCTCTATTAAATGAAATAAAATTGTGTAAAAGTACAGTGACTCTTTAACTCTGAACTCCTGGCAACTTTTAAACACTCATTTATAAGCTAGATTCTTATCACGCTGATCTGAATGCAGCTCCAAGTGCTTAAGAGCTGTTAGGAAAGTGTAAGGCCCCTTTCACACGGGCGAGTTTTCCGCGCGGGTGCAATACGTGACGCGAACGCATAGCACCCGCACTGAATCCTGACCCATTCATTTCAATGGGTCTGTGTACACGAGAGTTGTTTTTCACGCTTCACCTGTGCGTTGCGTGAAAATCGCAGCATGTTCTGTATTCTGCATTTTACACGCAACGCTGGCCTCATAGAAGTGAATTGGGCTGCGTGAAAAACGTGAAGAAAGTGCGGATGCGATACGTTTTTCACTGATGGTTGCTAAGAGATGTTGTTTGTAAACATTCAGTTTTCTATCACGCACGTGAAAAACGCATCAACGCAAGTGCGGATGCGGTGCGAATTTCACGCATGGTTGCTAGGTGACGATCGGGCTGGGGACCCGATCTGTATTATTTTCCCTTATAACATGGTTATAAGGGAAAATAATAGCATTCTGAATACAGAATGCATAGTACAATAGCGCTGGAGGGGTTAAAAATTAAAAAAAATTAACTCACCGAGTCCACTTGATCGCGTAGTTGCCGAGCTCTGTCTTCTTCTGTAATGTTGAGCTGCCGGCTAAGGACCTGTGGTGACGTCACATCACATGATCCAAACGCATGGTCCCTCACCATGGTGATGAACCATGTGATTGGACCATGTGATGAGCACAGTGACATCATCAAAGGTCCTATTCCTGTGCACAGCAAAGAAGAAGACAGAAGAGATGCCGGCTGCGTGATCAAGTGGATTAAGGTGAGTTAAATTTTTTATTATTTTTTTTTTTAACCCCTCCAGCACTATTGTACTATGCAGTCTGTATTCAGAATGCTATTATTTTCCCTTATAACCATGTTATAAGGGAAAATAATACAATCTACAGAACACCGATCCCAAGCCCGAACTTCTGTGAAGAAGATTGGGTTTGGGTACTAAACATGCCGATTTTTCTCACGCGCGTGCAAAACGCATTACAATGTTTTGCACTCGCGTGGAAAAATCGCGCATGTTCCCGCAACGCACCCGGACATTTTTCCGCAACGCCCGTGTGAAACCAGCCTTACAGTTCTGGAATGTATTGGATGACACTGACACCATTATGTCAGTGTTATCCAATACATCCCAGACCTCTAAGGGTTACATAACATCATAAATCAGTATAATGCAATGCGACCCCGGCAGTGCTGGAAGCTCAGGACAGGAGCTGCGCTGCGAGTCCAAAGCGTGGCACTCGCTCGAGTGAAACCAGACATTTTATTCAACTTTTTTTTTTCTTTTTTTTTTTCTTTTTTTTTGAACTTTTGATCCATTGATCACTTATATAACACACTGTTTGGCCTCATGCACACGACCGTTGTGTGTTTTGCTGTCCGCACAAAAAAAACACATATGGCGTCCGTGTGTCTTCTGCAATTTGCAGAACGGCACTGAAAGCCATTGATATAACTGCCTATTCTTGTCCGCAAAACGCACAAGAATAGGACAGGTTATATTTTTTTGGCGGGGCCACGGAACGGAGCAACGGATGCGGACAGCACACGGATGCTGTCCGCATCTTTTGCGGCCCCATTGAAGTGAATGGGTCCGCATCCGAGCTGCAAAAACTGCAGCTCGGATGCGGACCAAAAGCAACGGTCGTGTGCATGAGGCCTTAGGGTATGATCACACAGTGCGGTCGTGATACGGTCGTGATGCAGTTATGCATAGCCGCATCGCGACCACACCGCGTGGTCGTACCCTAAGACTCTTGCATTGCAGGATATCGCACCTCTCCGTTTCACACTGACAGACGGCCTTTAATTCACCCTACAATTCGAACTGATATTTTTTCCGATAGGTGTGGATAGATGCAAACGCAGCAAAATATTTCCGCAGATTCAGATTTTGATCTGGTTTGTGCTGTAGATTTCACTTCTCTACAATAAAGACGGCAAAATACCGCAGCATTTCTATAAGACAAAGCGCACGCTGTGGATTTATCACGTGGAGTATTTCCGCTACACGTGGAAGGGACCCTGTCTATATGTATCTATACGTATCATACTGTCATTTACTGCAGATTTGTGGTGCAGATTCCCTACTGTAATTCCACTGCAAATTCTGTTATGTTGCAGCAATCATTTCTTCATTGTGACCCTGCAAACAGCCCCCCATATCTCAGCTTCCTGCACCCCTGTAAGTGCAATTTGAGGTCTTCGGAGGTTTCTCCGTTTTCAGACATATTTGAATGAAGCGTCTTTGTGTAATACAGAAGCTCAGCAGTCTTCTTCCTCCCAGGATCCTCGCAGCTTTATCCGTGCCTTGCTCCAGGTTAAGGACTTTTATTTCCCTAAAACCACAGAGGAATTGATGAGATTTTGGATTTCAGTTTGCGCTTGACACAAAATGCTAATTCGCCTCATCCCACAAGAGTTGTTATTGTCATCGTCTAAGAAATGTCTAGATTGCATTCCTGGTCCTGGATACTGAGCCGAAATTCAGACCCTGAAAAGTGTAAGAAAGGGGAGAAAAACCGGGGACGATGAATCTTTGGTTCTTCATATTTGATCTAATTGTAAAGAATTCAAAGTATCTATTTGTATCTGGAAAAGCTGCGTGACAACTAGTATGGCTGAAATTAGAGCCCCGCCAAGGGTTGTCACTCCGCTTTGCCAGACTGATACATTATTAGTGATGAGCGGCAGGGGTCATATTCAAATTTGCAATATTTCACAAATATTTTGTAGAATATTCGTTGAATATTCGCAAATTCAAATATTCGTTATATTCTACATTCTTTTTTTTTACTCGAAAATCGGCAAGGTAATGATCACATAATATGCGAATATTACACCATCAATACCGGCATGGGTCAAAAACTAACATATAGCACCATATTCGAAATATTCCCGAATTCTCAAAGTTGCGATATTCACGATAAATATTCGATAATAGATAGATAGATAGATAGATAGATAGATAGATAATAGATAGATAGATAGATAGATATATAGATAATAGATAGATAGATAGATAGATAATAGATAATAGATAATAGATAGATAGATAGATAATAGATAATAGATAGATAGATAGATAGATAGATAGATAATAGATAGATAATAGATAATAGATAGATAATAGATAGATAGATAGATAGATAGATAGATAGATAGATAATAGATAGATAGATAATAGATAGATAGATAATAGATAGATAATAAATAGATAGATAATAGATAGATAGATAGATAGATAGATATGAGATAGATAGATATATAATAGATAGATAGATAGATAGATAGATAGATAGATAATAGATAGATAGATAGATAGATAGATAGATAATAGATAGATAGATAGATAGATAGATATGAGATAGATTATTAGATAGATAGATAGATAGATAGATAGATAGATAAATGGATAGATATGAGATAGATAGATAGGTCCTATACATACTTGCCATATACCGCATAGCTGTGGTGCATACAGGCAGCATGTAGCGCACATAGTAATAGCTGATGGTATGCCGCTAATTACACCCTCCCCCCCCCTCATGCCCCCGACTCCCATATGGGTCCAGTTATCAATGGCCGGCAACTGTAAGAATGAAAGAAATCCCATGAAGCCAGACTGATTGCTGCTAATGAGCAGGTCCTGCCGCAGCTGGGGCACCGGATGGTCTGTGGGTGCCGCCTGTCCGCTCAGGCTGTCAGTGGTCAGCAGCTCTGGTTTCATGGAGGTTCTCTCTTTGTTAAGTGACAGTAATTAGGCGGCTGCATTCCCCGCCAGATAGACCTGAGGGGCGGAATCACTCAATTATACACCTTGTCACCAGGAAAGTCTGCCGTCTGCACAGACATACATGGGAAAGTGGGATCATCCTCCATAGCTGGATGTGACTGCTACCTCTGCACCCCCCAGAGCTGCGCTCCTGCTGCAGTTCATGGGGACAGCGGGGGGTGTATGGAAAAGCTGGGTGTCAGCCACTGCCATTACACACCACTGGGGGGAGCACCCAGCTATCGTGTAATCCAGAAGAGCAAATCTGTGAGATGATTCAGTAGTACACAATGAGGCATCGGAACATAGGAAAGCTGGGTGCCAACCCCACCGGGAGCTGGACGGCGGCCAGACGGGCTACACTCATATATACATCTAGATAGACAGGAGACAGATTGATAGAGAAATACATAGATAATTTTAGCTTTCTCTTATCTATCTATCTAATATCTATCTAATATCCATCTCTTCCATCTATCTATCTATTATCTATCTATCTCATATCTATCTATCTATCTATCTATCTATCTATCTCTTATCTATCTATTATCTATCTATTATCTATCTATCTATCTCTTATCTATCTATCTATCTATCTATCTCTCTATCTATCTATTATCTATCTATCTCTTATCTATCTCTCTATCTATCTATCTATCTATTATCTATCTATCCATATCTATCTATTATCTATCTATCTATCTATCTATCTATCTATCTATCTATCTATCTATCTATTATCTATCTATCTCATATCTATCTATCTATCTATCTATCTATTATCTATTATCTATTATCTATCTCTTATCTATCTATCTCTTATCTATCTATCTATCTATCTATCTATCTATCTATTATCTATCTATCTATCTATCTCTTATCTATCTATCTATCTATCTATTATCTATCTATATATCTATCTATCTATCTATCTATTATCTATTATCTATCTATCTATCTATTATCTATCTATCTCTCTCTCTCTCTATCTATTATCTATCTATCTATCTATCTATCTATCTATCTATCTATCTATCTCTCTATCTATCTCTCTATCCGTATGATGGTTAATCTGGGGCTCCCTCGGTTTCTCCATCTGGAGGGGTTGAATACATATGGGCTCAGTGGGTTTAACCCTTTGGCCCTGAAGACCACATCTGTCAGTCGGCAGAGAGGCGCACATTGTATCCTGATGCTGGGAGCGTCCATCACAAACCAGTAACCCTCTGCCTGTTCACTTGATGCTACAAGCCTGAGCCTCCTCCTCCCTCCCGTCCACCCCTGGCCCCTGCGCCCGTCCTGACAAGCTGTGCATTATACCTGGTTTATAATATTCATATCCACAGGTCTAAAAGAGAAATCTCCCAAAACAGCCGCATGCTCTAATGCTATATCAGAGGGGTGAGATCTTCTTCAGTCATCGATATGTATTGACTGTAAGGCTGCGTTCACACTGGCAGAAAAGCCGCGTCCTTCCCGTAAATATTATATTCATTGGGTAGGTTGTGAAACTTGCCATTTACACACTGTTAAAAACAAAGTGTTCTGAAATGTACTTATATAGTATGGCGCCACCTTGTGTTTAAAGTGTATAGTAATGTGCACGTCCACCTAGGAGAGCAGGTGGACACACATGCTCAGTCCCACTCCTCACAGCTGGGTATCTGTATAGTGATCCTCTGCTCACCGCAGGGCAGCCAATAGGAATAGCTTTCAGTTCTACTGGTCAGGAAGAAGCAGCGTGTCAGTATACGTGAGAGGGGAGATAGAAATGGATGGTATTGTCAGCTGCCAGTGGGGGAAAATAGTGATTCTGTCCAGAGCCTTCCGCAGCAGCACCACAGGGGACACATGGGTCAAAATAGATAAGGTACAAAGGTACTTTGTATGATAGAGACATGTGAGAACCCCTTTAAGAGGGTCTAGTGGACTCTGTGGAGAAGAAGAAGAAGCACAGAAGTCATGAAGAGGAAGCCATGATTTCATTTTTGCTTTTTTTAGGCTGTTTATTGCTGACTTTATGTAGGTGTATATCGGTATTGTGCATGTTGTGATGGTTAAATTAATAATGTGGGGTCTATGGTACGGTACATAGGTTTAATTAAGGGGTATTTTTGAGAAAAAGAAAAAAGTTTTTATTTTTGCAATATCGTTATTTATAGTACATAAGGCCGAAAAAAGACATCTGTCCATCCAGTTCGGCCTGTCATCCTGGAAGTTGATCCAGAGGAAGGCAAAAAAAACTGTGAGGTAGAAGCCAATTTTGCCCACTTTAGGGGAAGTTTCTACCAGGATTTGAACTCACATCCTTCTGGATTAAAGGCAAGGCACTTAACCACTTAGCTATAATAGCTACATAGAGGTTTACAAAAATGTAACAATATTACATAGAACTTTTCTCTGATACTTATAGACCTTTAGGAATGACAGCCCTGGGGACTTCATTTGGTAATGTAATGCTGAGATGATGTCACTGTATGACATCATCACATTCCGACCAGTGTGCTCATCTACTATAACATGAAAGAATAACGCCAACTCTAGCAATCATGTCATCAGCCAGAGTTGAGCGAATCGAAGCAAACAAAGTTGAATTAGATCCAAAGTTTAGGAAAAGTCTGATTCACTGCAAAGCCGAATTTCCTCGCACTTCGTGGACAACGAATCGATTTTCCCTAAAATGGTGACTGAAAATAAAAAAAATTATACTCACCTCCACCACTTGCTCGCGGAGAGGCCGTCCGCTTCCATCTTGATTGAAGAAAACCCGACAAAGGACCTGTGGCGAGTGTGAAGAAGTCACTATGTGGTCATGCTACTTGCTCGCGGTGATGTCATCATGCTCGCTGCAGGTCCTTTGACGGGTTTTCTTCAATCAAGATGGGAGCGGATGGGGTGGAGGTAAGAATATATATATATATATTTTTTAACATCAGATTAACCCCCTGAACACCAAAATGTCAGTCTCAAATGCTGCAATCAGTGTTGAACACGGCATTTGAGGGGTTAAATGTCGGGAGTTGGGCACGATCGAATTAAATTTCTTGGTGAAGTGTGGCACTTTGATAATCACAGGTTTGCGGTACTGTGACTATGTATTACAGACATCGGTGCCCAAAAAAAATCACTTTTACAGGGGCAGGGGCAGACTGGCCATAGACCCAACAGGGAAATTTCCATGTGGGCTGAGGTTCACTTTCTTGTATCACTTCTGGCACCTGTTTAGGTATATATAGTCGCGCTCTGTAACCATGCAATAGCCTGACGAAGGTAACAGATCGTCACCGAAACGTGTTGCTATTTTATTGTATTTCTTAATAAAACATCCTTCTTTGGGGTCCTCCGGTGCAGCGCACCCTTTTTTTTTCCTGCTCACTAGCAATCTCCTCCACGTGGTCCTTCTGGCGTCCTCTGAGACTTGTCCAGCTACGGGTGCAGCAGCAGGGCATCTCTCCGCTCTTCTCTAGAGTTGTGCCTAGCCTACACAACAACATTGGGTAAGGTGCATCCGCCCTTATCCTGAAGGTACTGTGTGTATTATCCCTGTACTGTGACATCACTGTGTGTATTATCCCTGTACTGTGACATCACTGTGTGTATTATCCCTGTACTGTGACATCACTGTGTGTATTATCCCTGTACTGTGACATCACTGTGTGTATTATCCCTGTACTGTGACATCACTGTGTGTATTATCCCTGTACTGTGACATCACTGTGTGTATTATCCCTGTACTGTGACATCACTGTGTTATTATCCCTGTACTGTGACATCACTGTGTGTATTATCCCTGTACTGTGACATCACTGTCTGTATTATCCCTGTACTGTGACATCACTGTGTTATTATCCCTGAACTGTGACATCACTGTGTGTATTATCCCTGTACTGTTATATAACTGTGTGTATTATCCCTGTACTGTGACATCACTGTGTTTATTATACCTGTACTGTGACATCACTGTGTTTATTATACCTGTACTGTGACATCACTGTGTTATTATCCCTGTACTGTGACATCACTGTGTGTATTATCCCTGTACTGTGACATCACTGTGTTTATTATCCCTGTACTGTGACATCACTGTGTTTATTATCCCTGTGCTGTGACATCACTGTGTTTATTATCCCTGTACTGTGACATCACTGTGTTTATTATCTCTGTACTGTGACATCACTGTGTGTATTATCCCTGTACTGTGACATCACTGTGTTTATTATCTCTGTACTGTGACATCACTGTGTTTATTATCCCTGTACTGTGACATCACTGTGTGTATTATCTCTGTACTGTGACATCACTGTGTTTATTATCCCTGTACTGTGACATCACTGTGTTTATTATCTCTGTACTGTGACATCACTGTGTTTATTATCTCTGTACTGTGACATCACTGTGTTTATTATCCCTGTACTGTGACATCACTGTGTGTATTATCGTTGTACACTGACATCACTGTGTGTATTATCTCTGTACTGTGACAACACTGTGTTTATTATCCCTGTACTGTGACATCACTGTGTTTATTATCCCTGTACTGTGACATCACTGTGTTTATTATCTCTGTACTGTGACATCACTGTGTGTATTATCTCTGTACTGTGACATCACTGTGTTTATTATCCCTGTACTGTGCATCACTGTGTTTATTATCTCTGTACTGTCACATCACTGTGTTTATTATCCCTGTACTGTGACATCACTGTGTTTATCTCTGTACTGTGACATCACTGTGTTTATTATCTCTGTACTGTGACATCACTGTGTTTATTATCCCTGTACTGTGACATCACTGTGTTTATTATCCCTGTACTGTGACATCACTGTGTCTATTATCCCTGTACTGTGACATCACTGTGTGTATTATCCCTGTACTGTGACATCACTGTGTGTATTATCCCTGTGCTGTGACATCACTGTGTGTATTATCCCTGTACTGTGACATCACTGTGTGTGTTATCCCTGTACTGTGACATCACTGTGTGTATTATCCCTGTGCTGTGACATCAGTGTGTTTATTATCCCTGTGCTGTGACATCACTGTGTTTATTATCCCTGTACTGTGACATCACTGTGTTTATTATCTCTGTACTGTGACATCACTGTGCGTGTTATCCCTGTACTGTGACATCACTGTGTGTATTATCCCTGTGCTGTGACATCACTGTGTTTATTATCCCTGTACTGTGACATCACTGGTTGTATTATCCCTGTACTGTGACATCACTGTGTTTATTATTTCTGTACTGTGACATCACTGTGTTTATTATCCCTGTACTGTCACATCACTGTGTTTATTATCTCTGTACTGTGACATCACTGTGTTTATTATCTCTGTACTGTGACATCACTGTGTTTATTATCCCTGTACTGTGACATCACTGTGTTTATTATACCTGTACTGTGACCTCACTGTGTTTATTATCTCTGTACTGTGACATCACTGTGTTTATTATCCCTGTACTGTGACATCACTGTGTTTATTATACCTGTACTGTGACCTCACTGTGTTTATTATCTCTGTACTGTGACATCACTGTGTTTATTATCCCTGTACTGTGACATCACTGTGTTTATTATCCCTCTACTGTGACATCACTGTGTTTATTATCCCTGTACTGTCACATCACTGTGTTTATTATCTCTGTACTGTGACATCACTGTGTTTATTATCTCTGTACTGTGACCTCACTGTGTTTATTATCTCTGTACTGTGACATCACTGTGTTTTTTATCCCTGTACTGTGACATCCCTGTGTTTATTATCCCTCTACTGTGACAACACTGTATGTATTTTCCCTGTACTGTGACATCACTGTGTGTATTATCCCTGTACTGTGACATCACTGTGTCTTTTATCTCTGTACTGTGACATCACTGTGTGTGTTATCACTGTACTGTGACATCACTGTGTTTATTATCCCTGTGCTGTGACATCACTATGTTTAATAACCCTGTACTGTGACATCACTGTGTTTATTATCCCTGTACTGTGACATCACTGTTTATTATCTCTGTACTGTGACATCACTGTGTCTATTATCTCTGTACTGTGACATCACTGTGTGTATTATCTCTGTGCTGTGACATCACTGTGTTTATTATCTCTGTACTGTGACATCACTGTGTTTATTATCGCTGTACTGTGACATCACTGTGTTTATTATCTCTGTACTGTGACATCACTGTGTGTATTATCTCTGTGCTCTGACATCACTGTGTGTATTTTCCCTGTACTGTGACATCACTGTTTATTATCTCTGTACTGTGACATCACTGTGTTTATTATCCCTGTACTGTGACATCACTGTGTCTATTATCTCTGTACTGTGACATCACTGTGTCTATTATCTCTGTACTGTGACATCACTGTGTTTATTATCTCTGTACTGTGACATCACTGTGTTTATTATCCCTGTACTGTGACATCACTGTGTCTATTATCTCTGTACTGTGACATCACTGTGTCTATTATCTCTGTACTGTGACATCACTGTGTTTATTATCTCTGTACTGTGACATCACTGTGTTTATTATCTCTGTACTGTGACATCACTGTGTTTATTATCTCTGTACTGTGACATCACTGTGTGTATTATCCCTGTACTGTGACATCACTGTGTGTATTATCTCTGTACTGTGACATCACTGTGTGTATTATCTCTGTACTGTGACATCACTGTGTGTATTATCTCTGTACTGTGCCATCACTGTGTGTATTATCTCTGTACTGTGACATCACTGTGTGTATTATCTCTGTACTGTGACATCACTGTGTTTATTATCCCTGTACTGTGACATCACCGTGTTTATTATCTCTGTACTGTGACATCACTGTGTTTATTATCTCTGTACTGTGACATCACTGTGTTTATTATCTCTGTACTGTGACATCACTGTGTTTATTATCTCTGTACTGTGACATCACTGTGTTTATTATCCCTGTACTGTGACATCACTGTGTTTATTATCTCTGTACTGTGACATCACTGTGTTTATTATCTCTGTACTGTGACATCACTGTGTTTATTATCTCTGTACTGTGACATCACTGTGTGTATTATCTCTGTACTGTGACATGGCTAGTTCTTACACCCCACAGGCTCTCTTCCCCGTTCTGTCTTTCATGGTAAGGGCTCATACCCACGAACGTAAGGGCTCTGTGCCCGTGCTGCGGCCCGCATATGGCGGTTCCGCAATACATGGGTCACCAGCTGTGTGCATTCTGCATCACGGATGCGGACCCATTCACTTGGATAGGTCTAAAAATCCGGAGATGCGGTGCGGAAGCACGGATCAAAACCCCACGGAAGCACTTCGGAGTGCTTCTGTGAATGGGTCCGCGATTCGCATATGGCTTCCCCACGGTCGGTGCCCGTGCATTGCGGACCACAGCACGAGCACGGACCCCTTACATTCGAGCGCATGAGCCCTTATTGGATTCTAAGGTCACTACTGGTGAATAAACCCATCAGACGGCCTAAGTGGAGGACGCAGGTAGTGAAGAGCCCGATGATGTACAGGAGAGGAGGCGATGAGACCCCCGGACACAGATTTCATTTTGCATTCATGTTCTAAATTGCACTGGAGAAATGACAGCTGGAAGCTGATTACTGGTGATGAGCTGCACCACAAACCTCTCCCAATACATTCATTACAAAGGCAAAATTGGCACAGAATTGAGAAAGATGTCCTGCCAAAAAATATATACAGTATATGTTTTAGCAAATTTTCTTCAGCCCGGTATCTGATGGTCCGGCACCCTCAAGACTACAATAATTCCTCAAGTCTATAATTATCTGGAAAGAAGAAGGTTTTTATATCTTGGTAATAAAAACATATAAAGAGGCCTTCAGGGATCTGAAAAAAAGGGTCTGTTTTATCTTCCAGAAATAGCGCCACCTCTGTCCGTGGCCATGTCCGGTACTGCAGCTCATCCACATTCCAGGGAATCACAATACTGGATAAGAGTGGCGCAGTTTCTTAAAAAAAAAAAAAATAAAAAAATTTTAAAAAAAAAATAAATAAAAAAAAATTTTGGAATCCTGCGCAATCTCTTAATAATCCAGTCTTGTTGTGATGTAATGCAGAGATGATGTCACTCTATGACATCACCACTTCCCAACCACCTAGTATCATCTGGAGGTGTTACTTGGGACTCCAAAACAAATATGTAGGTGCACTGTTCATGGCACTGCTGTCCGTTAATGTAGCAGAGGAGCCTCTGGGCCCCTTCATGCACTGGGTAGGTTCATGTAAATGTGGTCCCAAGGGGGTGTATCTGGAAATCCCAGACAAATGGTCCTGGCTGACAAAATTTTGGATCCAAAGGAGTGTAATCAGGAAGCTTAGGATGAGGATCTTTTCTACTGGCCATACTAGTGTCCTAGTTATGTCTGCTTCTGGAAGAGCCAATATGGCTTCCTCGGGGGTTGTCCTCCATCTTTCTTAAAGCTGTACAGGAGAAAAATATATTAGAGATTCAGAAAACTGAGTGACAACCCTTCTGGGAGCTGAAATTGTGGCCACATTGGTTGTCACCAGAGCCATTATTGAAGTAGATGGGCCCCAGTGCAAAATCTGTGGCCCCTACCTACTATATGCCACTTATAATGCTGGTGTGTTCTCATAGGACTGAGCATCCATTAGGGCCCATATGTATCTGATACCCCCGCAGGCCTTACAGCTATACCCTTGATTCCCACCCAGCTTTCCCAGGAACAGATGTAAACATGATATACGGAATGCCTGTATTTCCCTGTCCCTTAGACATTGCCTCCTGTTCATCCTCTTCACACGCCTGCACTGCACTTACCTGTATGTCACGGATAGAAAAATGAGGACGCGCTGCGAGCATTACCCCGGAGGATAACGTGTGGGATTTCTACAGGATTTTGATGCTTTGTTTTTTTTGTTTTTTTACTATTTTTGAAAATAAAATCTTACATGACCTATTCACAGCTTCGAGATTAAAATAGTCCACGCTAAATCTCACAAGGACGGCGTTATTTTAGTCACAAGCCAGAACCTGCAATAACTCACCCGGCGTTCTGCTGTATACGTGGTGTTACAATGCAGGTCAGCCGCCAAACCGGATTGTGCGCTTTCTACTTAAAGGGACAGGTTCAAGAAAAGAATAGAACAAAAGCTAGTATTTAAAAATAAATAAATAATAGAAATAGTCCGTAGGGCTGCAAAGAAAACGCATGTATTCATTCAAGAGCATGGAGATGACAGAGCACCCTCAGCTCTAGAAGACTCCACCCCTTATTCCTCAGGGGCGGGAACCTGCAGAACTCTTCTCCTCCACGAGGAGCACTATATGAGTAACAAAAGATAATGGGTAACTAGTATTCTGTCCCGTTTTAGGGTGTGTGTGTAAAGGGGTGGGGTATTGGCTTCTGGAGCTGTAAGAGCTGCTGTTATGGTGCCCCCTGTCTACAATGTATGGTATGACATTCTGAGTTCTAAAAAAAAGTAATTTAGTTTTAGTTTTAGATGGGGGAGCATTGAGCATTTTCATTGAAAGACTTCCACCCCCCGCCCCCCCAAAAAAATTAAGAATGGGCAGAAGAAGAAAGCTAAATGCACTGAATGGCTCTGAAGACACCAACATTGAACCTTTTCAGTATCCTAGACCACCAGGGATATAACTACTTACTTACCTCTTCAGTACCCCGCACCACCAGAATGTGCATATTAACTCCTTAACTACCCAGGGCCCCCACTGTTGTTACTATTGATTACCCTAGCCTACCAGGATACAAATATTAACCCCTCCAAACCCCTACAAAGCCCTTCACCACTAGAAATGTATCAATGAACCTATTAATTCTTTAAACCCCTTTGCTACTTTAGACCACCAGAGATGGTGTCTTTAGAACCGTACTTTAGTGATGTACCTGTTATCTCCTTCCGACCCCTAGACCCACAGAGATGCGTTCTTAGACCTATTCAGAGCAAATATCATGACCTTACTGTGTCTTGAGCAGGTGGGACAGAGAAAATGAAAGGCTGGGCTCTTTTACTACTCTAGACCACCAGGGATGTACCTATTTCCTATAAATGTATTAATTACCCTAGACCCCAAAATGTACTAATTACCCCCTTCCTATTCTAGACCCCCAGGGGCAAGAGAACCTCTTCACCACCCTGGTCCACCAGGATAAACCTATACAGGCATTTCTACCCTTATAATGCCACTGATATACCTACTGAACCCTTCACCACTAACTATTTACCCATTAACCTATTATTCCCTAGACCACCAGGCATAATACCATAAACCACTTCAGTGCTCTAGTGCACCACGGACGTACCTCCTATTAATGCCTTTACTACCCTAGACTACCAATGATGTACTTGTTATCCCCCTTACATCCCTAGAGCACTAGGGATGCATCCGTTAACCCTTTCAAGCCATTGATAGTGGTCATTGCAGAGTGCAGCCCCCTTACAACGCGTGTTCGCTGTTACATCCCTGCCTCTTACATATTCAAGGTGGTCATCTCTGCCCCCAGCGATGTAGCTGACCAAACTAAACAGGGCACTGCCCAGCAAGCTCACCGCCGGCAGTACTTCCGTAGTCATTAATAACTAAGCCCATTGGGAAACTGGTTTCACTATAATTCCCTTTTAATCGCTCTCTGCATAAAACCAGTTCGGCAGAAGTTTACATTGTGTCCAGGCATGAATGTAAATCAGTGCGCAACAACGTAACTTTGCAACTACAGCAATGGACGTGTGATCATCATTAACCCCTTCACAGCTGCTAATGTCAGGAAACGAGACATTCCGCTGTAATGGACACGACACAGAGATGTAATGAGCTGTCATTTTAAAGAGCTATAGGATACCTTGACTCCCCCCCGACCCCCGTGGACGCTGGTGTGAACTGCCCATGTTTCGACAAGTGGGAAACTTGTCTTTCTGGTGTCATCGGTGAATCTGTAGTGTTGTTAACCCCTCATGTGCCACATGTATTGTATTCAGAAACGGCATCCTTATGTCTGCATGTTATGGAGCAACAAGAGCATAAGGCAAAGCGCCATATTTAAAAAGCGTCCAACAAAAGTTGCACTTTTTTTTTGCGCAAGCTACTCTTTGTGCAATTTTCTTTACCCCTTTTAAAAAACGTGGTCGGGGCTACTGGGAGGTGAAATACTTTAATGTGCGCTAGAACCTGGACTGGAAGTATGACATGCACGTCACATCTCCGGTCCAGCGGGGACCAAAATCTCGCCGATGGAATCAGGGGGTGCTGGTCAGGGGGGTAGCTAAAGGCTCATGGGACCTGGTGCAAGAGCTTAGCTTGGGCCCCCCTTCCCTCAGTGCACATACCCTTCGTAGTGCCTGAAGCGAAAATGAAAACGGCAACCCCCCCCCATGCCAAATTTTTGCTGCATAAGGGTCTTTAGGCCCCCTCAGGCTCCTGGGCCCGGTAGCGACTGCCCCATAGTTATGCCCCTTGTGACAGTGACAGGTGAGTCTTTTTTTTTTTAACCCCTGCAGCCTGCCTGGCCACCTGAAAAGGGTCTCAGAGAACCCCTTTAACACTTTCCCTTAAATGTCATATGTGTTTCAGTCTGATAATCCAGACCGTCTGCTAATCCGGCATCTCTCATGTCTGGTTAAAGTGACATTCCTCTTAGGCCTCATGCACACGGCCGTTGTGCGGCTGTTTTCCGTGCATTGGGGACCGCAATTGCGATCCCCCAATGCACGGGCGACATCCTTGCATCGGGCCGGACCCATTCAACTCGAATGGGTCCGTGGTCTGTCCTCACCGCAAAAAAAATATGACACGTCATATTTATTTGCGGTGCGGAACAACGGAAAGAAAAACCACGGAAGCGCTCCGTAGTGCTTCCGGTGTTCCGTTCTGTAACTCCGTTCCGCATCTCCGGAATTGCGGACCCATTCAAGTGAATGGGTCCGCATCCCGTTTGCGGGCCCTAATACGGCCACGGCCGCCCAACGGCCGCGTGCATGAGGCCTTAGATATTTACCTATAGTTTACCCGTGGAATGTTCCTACTTCTCTCTGCTGTATTTAGCAGCGTGCAGAAAATAATCCCCCCCCCCCCCCATGGAACTCAATGGGAATGACTCTGTGGGAGCCGTTGGATTCATCTTCCAAAGAACCACAGACCTTGGAAAGAAAAATCGCTCAGAAAGCTGTTGTATTTTCCTCTGCTGCCTACTACATTTATGGAAAAATATTTTCCCTTTGCCCAAGTGTCACTCCGAACTGCTAAGAGTGGCAGGTCTCCCAGATCTTCCAGCCAAGCTCCCGCTACATGGTCTGCTCTAGTATTAGCGCTCCCATCATCAGCCTACTTAGGTGCCGCTGATCTCTGCCTCGCTTTACGTGTTTTCCGTTAAAGGGAATCTATCAGCAGTTTTAACAATGCTAAACTACTGACTGCACTAGGCATGGAGCTCGGGAGAGCAGGGCAAACATACTTTTGTGGAGCTTTCATTATCAGGAGTGGTGAAAACATGAAATGTTATCCTGTCGGATTCTGATTTCCCAAGCGTCCTCTAGGTGGACCTTCACGGTGAAGTGCTCTCTGCATTGATCTGCTACAAAGCCTCTCCCCATTGCTCTGAGTGACAGCTTTAATATCCAACCAGAAGACCAATACAGCTAATAGAGGAGACAGCCCTAAACTGGCATGAGTGACATCATCGTACCAGGTGCAGTGACATCACTGTTCATCTCTGCAATAATCTGCTCTACTTTATAGCTTCAGCCATGGTCCACCACTAGGCCTCATTGTCGGCCTAATGACTGTCCACAGATATCCAGCACCTATCGTGGTGACCTCATTAACACAAGGAAATTCTGAAAGATCTATTTTTCTGGGAAGATTTGGTGAAATGAGATCCAGGAGATTAGAGGCTGTCATATGAAGAAGAGACCTGGTCTAAATCTCGACTTCAGTGTCATGTGAGCGTGCATAGTTTCAGCTCCAGTGAATAGACGGCCGCACCGAGGATGAGTCTTCTGCAGGAAGATACCTGCTGGGTCTTGTCTGCCAGTGTTGGACTCATGAATGAATACACAACAACCCAATCAATCAAGCAGTGTTTGCTTTCGCCCCGGGTTTAGGTGAGGTCTGGTATGAAATGACCATACCTGTCAAGTATGCAGCATTTATAGCCAAGAAAATGTCTGAGGGTGAGAAAATACTCTGCGGGCTTGTGGAGGCTGGTGGTAGGCTGATTGCAGCTTCCTTCTTCCCAAGAGCAAAAGTCAGGCTCCTACCAGGCTTGTGGACCTATACAAGCTTATAGTTTAGAGGACTCCTATGTGTGTTGGCAGGAGAGCCGCATTATTACAGAGCATCATGCAGGCATCGCGTCACTCCAACAGAAAGTTAAGGTGGCCATATATCTTCAATAGCAGCCAACAGCTGTTTTGGCCCAAACCCATGATGTGTTCATCGACGTGTATGACTCCTCTAGCAGTTGCTTATCTCTTCTCGGAAAAAAAGTATTGGGCATGTAAAATTCAACATGCCCCATCCTTCTTTCCAGTGACGTCATCTGTTGGGGGAGAGTCAGAACACCCCTATAAACATAAGATCATCGAGGAGCCTTGCCAAATTTAGCTAACTCTACTCTAATGAGTATGGGCACCTTTAAGATCGACCACCAAGGAGGCAGTCAGTGTGAATTAGTAGTCTTCTAATTTATCACTGATGTTGTGGACTACATGTGCCACCATGCTTTGCCCTACTTGAGGAAATCAACAATGGTTCTTCAAATTGTCGTTGACCTCAGCTCCTGGTAAGTGGAAGACCTACCAGAAAGAGTTTTCTGATGGTATAAATACCGTAAATTGACCCAGATGAGGTTCTGGTTGGATAAAGCAACAAACCTATCAATAGGAGTTGGGGTAGAAAAGTGAGAACCCTTCCTATTTTAGACCTCATGTGGTTGAGGAACTGAGTGACAAACCTATGGTATGGTTTTCAAGAACTAAGAAGTTAAAGGGCATCTAGACTCACCAACATTCAAGAAGCCACTAAAGCTGGCCATATACTTGTCTTGTCCACAGCTACTATTCCCGACTTCACCATGGGTAGAGTCCACACCAGATAGGTCTGGGACAAAGAATCCAGCATATTGAAATCTAGTATGACCAATTATTCTATCCCCCATCAGGGAAGGGTCCGAACACCTCCTTAAACATTAGGTCTGGTTCTGCCAACATGTGTGCAATATGTATGTCCAGCTTAACGTTGCACCTGGGGTTGGCTACATTTCCATTCACCAATCACCAATTCAATGGATAGGGAATAACCGCTAAATAGGTGGAGATCTGACTGCTGGGACCCCAACGATCACAAAAACAGAGGTCCTGTATCATCTTTTGAATCAAGCACTGGTCAAATATGCGCACCACCAGTCCGTACAAGGAGGATAACTGTTCAAGGCATAATGTGTGGAGGGGTATTGTGTATGATCAGCCAGCTCTCCATTCAAATGGAGGAGATGGGCCTTCTGTTCTCATGATCGGTGGAAGCCCATCAGTCGGAACCCCCCAACTAGTGGATTGGGAATAACTAGTTGTGACCAGAATAGCTCTTTAAGTACAACACTACTGGGATACAAATCAGGGGTATAGCTATTGATTGGCTCATTGGGTGCCTACATGCCAATTTTCCTTGGTTAGGGAATTTTGATTCAGGACCAGGGCAGCAAATGGAACCTTGCCCCAGTGGTGAAAGGTGCATAGGGAGACCAACCCAAGGGTCACTTTTCTTAATGAGGGTATGCAGGGCAGCCAGAAGAAAAAGGTAATAGCTAATTTTATTATTATGGTGTTGATCTCCTGCAGACCTCAACAACATCCTTTCTCTTTCATCAAGGAAAGGCTGACGCCATCATCTCTGATTTCCAAATCTGGAGGCTAAAAAAGACAGCGAGGAACCACTGGTGAAAAGAATGCAGACAAAAAAAAAAGATGTAAAACTATCTGCAAAGACTACGACAATAATGTCTGGAGGACCTAGCATATGGCACGTCTGATAAACTATTGGATTTCACCTCCGTAAAGTTGGAAATTATATGTTGGTGGAGGAAAAAGGGCCAAGTTTATTAATGCAGCGAAATAGAAGCTTTGCTTGTGCCCAAACGCGAATCATTCGACACCAGATGTTGACGTTACCATCCAGATTGAAGGTGATGATAGCTGTCGCTTCCGATCTGCTGCAAATTCATCCTTCTGCTGCAACTGATAGGTGTTTATGTGGCCTGATTTTGCAGGACAGAAAGGGCCTCAACGTGTACTTTGGTCGGATTTGTAAATGCAGTCATCACTCACAGCCAATGCACCAAGGACATCGTCCAATTGGCCAATCTCAGTAGTAGGGGACCTTCTGGTAGGCCCAGGTTCTCTCCCCCAACCTCATCTATCATGTCCATGCACATTAGGTTCTTGGCTGCTTCTACCAAAAAACGTGGGATTGGCTGACAATAATCTAATATATATAAAGATCTTAAGACCCAAAGATCCAATAGAAGGCATCAATTGAAAACCAATGCTTTCCATTAGGATCAGCGTGCCGGACCCGTCTCTGCCCGATATCATCTGTCAAGGGAGAGTTGGGAGTTCTCCATCCACATTAGATTCTTGGCTGCTGCCACCAAAAATGTGGGTTTGGCTGACAATAGTCTAATATACATGAGGACCTTAAGACCCAAAGGTCTAGTAGAAGACATCTGAATTGGAAATCATTAAAGTCTAATGTGTCTTGGTTGATATATAATTAATCTATTAGAACATATACCTCCAACAATAGTGGATACCCACAGATGGACGGTGGTCTATCATAATTGTTTCCACTGGTGGATCCAAGGTAACCTAGACCAAGATGATCCAAGTGCTAGGGCCCCAAAGTCCATAACAGGCAGATCAAATTTTACCATACTCCACATTGCAAAGTGACCCCTCTGTTATATGAACCCCTTTAATATAGTGAGAGTTTCAGCTGTTTTCTCTTGGATGGTAACTTTTAACTCGGAGAATGTTTGAGAAAGCCACAGAGCTAATGGGAACCAGGCAGATAAAATGAAGTTTAAAGCAGGAATTCCTAGGCGAAGGCTTCCAGCGTGTGAGGTCTGGGTGAGTCACGAACTGCCACAGATAGCATTGGTAAGAAAAGCTTCAGACTGCAAGACTTGGCATAGGAAAATTGAGTCCAGGTTTCAGCCTTTTCCTGGGGTAATCAGCCAGTAAGACCATCGTAACGCAAATACAATCACTCCAAGGCAACACTTTTTTTTCCCCTCTCCCATGTGTTAACCCTTCTTTGCCAGGAATGTTTTTAGATTTGATTTTCGCAGCGAAGGGGTGTACTACCGTAGGATCTCTGTGTTATGTAACACGGCCCCAGGCGTCTATAGCTCGGTATCAATCACCACATTATTATTAGACATAGAAGCGCTGCCAATAATACCCTATTTTAATATTTCAAGCGCCTCGTAGATTGAGATTACTGAAAGATTGCTTATTTTCTGCATGGCATGTATAGCTTGTTGTGCTACCACCAACTGAGATGGATATAAACTTCTCATTACATGAAGAAAATGTAGAACAGAAATACACCGGATAAAATTTCAGGCTAAAATTGGTGTTGCATCTGTGAAAAAAAGAGTTGAATGTAATTTTTGTATCGAGAATTTTTTTACCACTTCTGCGTGGTCCTGTGAAAACATGGTGTAATTCTAGACTTCATTAAGTCAACTTTGAATATTTCCATTATGCTTCTGAAACATCAACCCAATCCAGCTACATAAGACTAAAGATCTCCAAAAAGTTCAGGCTGCCATTTTGGATACGGTAGGATCGATCCGACAAATCCATTGGCTTCTTCTGGATGATGAGCATTGGTTCTTGGGTCATTAAGTTTTCCATAACCTGGGCAAAGAGTTAATTTTCTGGCCATGTCCTGTATCTAAATATCCTGTCCCAGGCTTAGAGACTCGTTAAAAGAGACTCGGTAAAAGCATAGCTCGGAGCTCATTAGGGATGTTTAAAGGGCTTGGTTGCATTGTCCAAAAGTGGACATCTGTGTAACATATTTTCTGTATTCTGCTAAGGTTCTCTGCTCTATTCCTCTCTTCATGATACTCCTCACAGCATAAAGCTGCCAAAATCACTCTATTATTGGTGGAACCCTTCTAGCTTCTCTGATTCCAAGAATAAAGGATCTAAGGTCCCTTAGGGTACGGCCACGTGGTCAGTTTTATGCGTGCAGTTTGGAAAGCCAAAATCAGAAGTGATCATAAAAGGAGAGAAAGTATAAAGGGTAGATACAACTTCTCATCTTTTTTGGATTCATTCCTGGTTTTGGCTTCTAAAACTGCTGCAGGAAACCTGACTGTGTGGCGATACCCTTAGGCTCATTTTCGATGCCTTTCCATTTCTGGCCCAGTGCTGACTCTATAGTAGTATGGCAACATCTCTATTAAAGTGAAAGGAGATTTATTGCAGTTTCTACCTAGTATCAGTATCAAGAGTAGCGTTGTGTAGGTGAACATCTGCCATGATTCATTCTCCGAGTCGATGAGGTTCCATTGGTTAGACCACCACCGGTCAGACATGTCTAGTGTCATAACAATAACCTTTATGATTTCAATTTGTAATCTCCCACAACAAATTCTCTTCGACCCTACCATTGGGTTTCTCATTAAAATTGTGCCTCTCATGGGTGGGATATATTAGGTGAACAATCCGTTCTTGAAGTTGATGTGTTGAAAGCAGGAGAAATTATCAAGAGTAGGGATCTGATTGACTATTGAGGGAGACGAGGGAGACGACTTCATCGGAACATCTCCATGAACGGTGGGATTTTTCTGGCATGGAGTGGCTAGTACCTACTGAAAGTGGATGGCTTGCTGTGTATGTGTCACTTACCTGGGGAGGTGATGGCACCAGGTGTACTATGGGAAGAAGATGGCCTGGCCTGATGAATAATCTTTACATCATGTGGGCAGCTGGGTGCATGTGTGTCACATGAAGTGGCAAAAAGTTGACTAGTAGGCAAACCGTTGGAGGCAGTGTGCTGGAAACCTTAGATCCTGGCATCGTTTGATGTGACATGTACCACCTACCTAACCATTGTACAGGCAAGTACCTTCCTGTACGGTGGCTCAGTGGTTAGTGCTGGTGACTTGCAGCACTGGGGTCCTAGGTTCAAATACACCAATCTGCATGGAGTTTGTATGTTCTCTCTGTGTTTGTGTGGGTTTCCTCTGGGTTCTCTGGTTTCCTTCCACCCTACAGACTTGATGCTAATGTCTGTAAAGCACTGTGGAATATAGCGGTGCTATAAAAGTGCATAAAATGAATGAATCATGGTATATATATGTTGCACTTTATGTATCACATTGAGCTTGATAAAGACTGCTTGTCCGGTTGGAATAAAAGCGATAACTATTTTGGAAGACATTGGAGTTCCGCGGTTCCTTCTTTATTTTTCTGGGGCACGGAACTCCCAACTGTGCTGCAAAATGAAATCAGTTTCACACCTGGCGGTGTGCAGCCAATCATTCAGTGGAGGAGTGCTGCAATACCAGACGCGACCTGTAGACGGGGTGGCGCTGTTTCCGTAAAGTTGCTGTTTTAGGACTACTTTTAGGCAGAACATTCTCTCCACCAATCAGACGTGTCATTCAGATGCCTCGGAAAGTTGGGTAATCACCACATTTATTGCCTAAGGCCAGGGCTACACGATGACATTTGTCGCGCGACAAGATGGAATTTTCTGCGGCTGTCGCGTCGCAGTCGCATGTCGAAAAAATTATAAAAATGGTCAAATGTTGCAGTGTAGTTGTGCCCTATGTGTCGCGCAAATGATTGTCGTCGTGTAGCCCTAGCCTATAGCCGCCACGTGCCAGCTACGCTAACAATATCCAGCCGCCCGCAACGAAACAAAGGGCAGTAAGTGAAATGAAGTTTATTGAAGGCGGTTCAGACACTTCTGGCGATGGCTTCCGCTGCAGCGAAATCTTTAAATGGTAATAGAGAGGCAGAGAATTTCACCAGATAACTAAGACCATTGATCTCAGCTCCCCTGGGCCACACTGTCTCTGGAAGGGTTGCACGCATGGCTCGTGTCCAGATCGGCGCCCCTGCCAAAAAAAAACGCTTAGCAAGTTAGCAGCCAACAAAAATGTAAGCGGGCCGCTCTGCATGTGGGAAAAAAACATAAAAAGAAGCGGCTTTTCAGCTTAATCCGACAAACGTCAGCATATGACACCAATATGAAAATGAAATAGCTGTAATTTTCAATCACATTTGAGTTCCCTGGGATTAGTGCCTGAAAAATAAAAGCTATTTAAGGCTCTAAAAAAAAAAAAAAAAAAAAAAAAATTCCATGAACGGCACTTCAAAGCCGTCTGAAGGAAGGAGACACACACGACATACACTCATTACTGGCGTATCATTGATTTCTTCTAAACATCTGAACCCAGGCAGCTCCGAAAGAACCCGCTCCGTACGGCCCAAAAGGGATTGTTTTTATTTATTTTATTTTTGAATTTTTTTAGCTAATTCAGTTTAGTTTTTTAGTTTTTTTTAAGCTTGCGCTCATTTTTTCCCCATTAGCTGGTTAAATCCACCTTAGACCTTACAGGAGAAGCATTTCATCTTCAGAAGGATGTTATGGTATTTGATGACGCTGTGAAGACGGCAAAGTCTCGGGCAGAACCGAGGGGGGAAAGTGACTGATCTCTCTGGAGAGGGTACGTGAGAGTGCGCCGTGCAGTGCGTCCATGTCAGCCGGGATGTTTGATGACAGTAGAGGGACCAGCATTCGGGTTTCGTTTGGGTTTTATATGGGATTTTGCTTCTTTTTGAGTATACTAGGTCAATGTCTAAAAAAGAAACGAAAAACTAAACAAAAAAAGTTTTCATGTCTAATTTAGACCCAATTGAAGGACAATGAGGTGGTTTAAAGATAATTATCCTCAGAGAGCCTTTCCCCCCCCCCAAAACAAAGGACAACCCCTTTAGAATGACTCTGACAACTGCTTGACAACCTGCATATTAGGCCTCTTTCACACGGGCGAGTATTCCGCGCGGGTGCAATGCGTGATGCGAACGCATTGCACCCGCACTGAATCCGGACCCATTCATTTCTATGGGGCTGTGCACACGAGAGGTGATTTTTACGCATCACTTGTGCGTTGTGTGAAAATCGCAGCATGTTCTATATTCTGCGTTTTTAGAAGTGAATGGGGCTGCGTGAAAATCGCAAGCAAGTGCGGATGCGGTGCGATTTTCACGCACGGTTGCTAGGAGACGATCGGGATGTGGACCCGATCATTATTATTTTCCCTTATAATATGGTTATAAGGGAAAATAATAGTATTCTTAATACAGAATGCAAAGTACAATAGGGCTGGAGGGGTTAAAAAAAAATATTATAATAATAATATAACTCACCTTAATCCACTTGATCGCCGGCATCTCTTCCGTCTTCTTCTTTGAGGAATAGGACCTTTGATGACATCACTGCGCTCATCACATGGTCCGTCACATGATCCATCACCATGGCTAAAGATCATTTAATGGACCATGTGATGAGCGCAGTGATGTCATCAAAGGTCCTATTCCTCAAAGAAGAAGACGGAAGAGATGCCGGCGATCAAGTGAATTAAGGTGAGTTATATTATTTTTTTATTTTTTTTAACCCCTCCAGCCCTATTGTACTATGCATTCTGTATTCAGAATGCTATTATTTTCCCTTAAAACCATGTTATAAGGGAAAATAATACAATCTACACAACACCGAACCGAAACCTGAACTTCTGTGAAGAAGTTCAGGTCTGGGTACCACATTCAGTTTTTTATAACGCGCGTGCAAAACACATTGCCCCGTGCGATAAAAACTGAACAACGGAACACAATCGCAGTCAAAACTGACTGAAATTGCGTTCCTACTCGCGCGGGTTTGCCGCAACGCACCCGGACCTTATCCGGACACGCTCGTCTGCAAGGGGCCTTACTGTTTTCTGCTTCACCTCCACCTTTCTTGACCTTTGCGGATTCATACTCTACCTGCCTGTTAATCCACGTCCATAGGCTTCACCAACAGAAACTACCAGAGCGACAGCTATCTCTCCTGATCTCACCATACACATGCACACTTGGCTTGGCTGAGCATGCATGTGTTGAAAACATTAGGATCAAGCATGTTGTTATTCAACATGCTTGATCTTCCCATCCCCCTCCCTGCCTGACATGAATGCCAGGCAAATGTCTAACACACATTGGAGGATCGGTGGTCCTGCTTAAATTAGAGGGTTCAGCTGACATGGATCTAAAGTATATGGCCACTCCTCGTCCTGACCACCTAATGACATCACTGCAGGTTTCTGCTTTCTCAGTAGAGCGCTACTTCAGGGGCCATAAACCGAGCAACCAAATGAATGTCCACCTTGTCACACAACATCATTTGTAGGTCTAAAATTCTGTGATGATCATTTTTAAATACATATTCATAGTGACTGGAGCTCTGCTTCTGTGATTCATAACCAGAAACTCCCTGTTTAGACATAGCGTTAAATCACACAATTCTGATCACCTGCAGCCACCACTAGGGGGAGATGAACAGCTCTATGCATACAGGATATAATTAAATCCAAAGTATAAACTGCATGTAGTAATCTCCTGAGCTCCCTCTAGTGGCGGCTGTATATATCTGTATGTAGTAATCTCCTGAGCTCCCTCTAGTGGTGGCTGTATATATCTGTATGCAGTAATCTCCTGAGCTCCCTCTAGTGGTGGCTGTATATATCTGTATGCAGTAATCTCCTGAGCTCCCTCTAGTGGCGGCTGTATATATCTGTATGTAGTAATCTCCTGAGCTCCCTCTAGTGGTGGCTGTATGTATCTGTATGCAGTAATCTCCTGAGTTCCCTCTAGTGGTAGCTGTATATATCTGTATGTAGTAATCTCCTGAGCTCCCTCTAGTGGTGGCTGTATATATCTGTATGTAGTAATCTCCTGAGCTCCCTCTAGTGGTGGCTGTATATACCTGTATGTAGTAATCTTCTGAGCTCCTTCTAGTGGTAGCTGTATATATCTGTATGTAGTAATCTCCTGAGCTCCCTCTAGTGGTGGCTGTATGTAGTAATCTCCTGAGCTCCCTCTAGTGGCGGCTGTATATATCTGTATGTAGTAATCTCCTGAGCTCCCTCTAGTGGCGGCTGTATATATCTGTATGTAGTAATCTCCTGAGCTCCCTCTAGTGGTGGCTGTATATATCTGTATGTAGTAATCTCCTGAGCTCCCTCTAGTGGTGGCTGTATATATCTGTATGTAGTAATCTCCTGAGCTCCCTCTAGTGGTGGCTGTATATATCTGTATGCTGTAATCTCCTGAGCCCCCTCTAGTGGTAGCTGTATATATCTGTATGTAGTAATCTCCTGAGCTCCCTCTAGTGGTGGCTGTATATATCTGTATGCAATAATCTCCTGAGCTCCCTCTAGTGGTGGCTGTATATATCTGTATGCAGTAATCTCCTGAGCTCTCTCTAGTGGTGGCTGTATATATCTGTATGTAGTAATCTCCTGAGCTCCCTCTAGTGGTGGCTGTATATATCTGTATGTAGTAATCTCCTGAGCTCCCTCTAGTGGTGGCTGTATATATCTGTATGCAGTAATCTCCTGAGCTCCCTCTAGTGGTGGCTGTATATATCTGTATGCCAATCTCCTGAGCTCCCTCTAGTGGTTGCTGTATATATCTGCATGTAGTAATCTCCTGAGCTCCCTCTAGTTGTGGCTGTATATATCTGTATGCAGTAATCTCCTGAGCTCCCTCTAGTGGTGACTGTATATATCTGTATGTAGTAATCTCCTGAGCTCCCTCTAGTGGTGACTGTATATATCTGTATGTAGTAATCTCCTGAGCTCCCTCTAGTGGTGGCTGTATATACCTGTATGTAGTAATCTCCTGAGCTCCCTCTAGTGGTGGCTGTATATATCTGTATGCCAATCTCCTGAGCTCCCTCTAGTGGTTGTTGTATATATCTGTATGTAGTAATCTCCTGAGCTCACTCTAGTTGTGGCTGTATATATCTGTATGCAGTAATCTCCTGAGCTCCCTCTAGTGGTGACTGTATATATCTGCATGTAGTAATCTCCTGAGCTCCCTCTAGTGGTGGCTGTATATATCTGTATGCAGTAATCTCCTGAGCTCCCTCTAGTGGTGACTGTATATATCTGTATGCAGTAATCTCCTGAGCTCCCTCTAGTGGTGGCTGTATATACCTGTATGTAGTAATCTCCTGAGCTCCCTCTAGTGGTGGCTGTATATATCTGTATGCCAATCTCCTGAGCTCCCTCTAGTGGTTGCTGTATATATCTGTATGTAGTAATCTCCTGAGCTCCCTCTAGTTGTGGCTGTATATATCTGTATGCAGTAATCTCCTGAACTCCCTCTAGTGGTGACTGTATATATCTGCATGTAGTAATCTCCTGAGCTCCCTCTAGTTGTGGCTGTATATATCTGTATGCAGTAATCTCCTGAGCTCCCTCTAGTGGTGACTGTATATATCTGTATGTAGTAATCTCCTGAGCTCCCTCTAGTGGGGACTGTATATATCTGTATGTAGTAATCTCCTAAGCTCACTCTAGTGGTGGCTGTATATACCTGTATGTAGTAATCTCCTGAGCTCCCTCTACTGGTGAATATATATATATATATATATATATATATATATATATATATATACAGTAAGCTCTTGAGCTCCCTCTAGTGGTGGCTGCAGGATTACAATATAAACTACTTATCTATGCAGGACATTTAGGGATAAATCAAAGCTCTGACCGCTATAAAGATAAAGTAAGAAAATGTATCAGTGCAGAATTTTGGACAAAACAACCTTCAATGATTTCACGTTAACTGTTTGTGGTCTGATTAGCTAACCAATACCAGTCTTTCTGATACAGATCCCCCATCTTGGTACACAGCTGTCATCTTCAAGGGTATTGGCTATGCAGCAGAGCAATCTACCTGTACATTAGAGTTCTTTGCAGTCAGACTTCCTCTTCCACCATCCATTGATTTTCCCTGAGATTAGCATATATCATTTATTATGCATAATGCAAGCTTCAAATCTTCTACGGCTATTAACAATCCGGACGTATGATATCATTTTTACTTGTGTGGCGTCGAACCTTATCTAAGAATCTGTAAAGTATTTGAATATGTATTAGCGCCCAGATTTACAGTGCATTTGTCAGGTACATGGCTAGTGAGGAAAACTGTGAAAGTGACTTAATTAAGTAATGCGTTCCCGGAGCCATTAGCGCGGAGGGACAATGGGTTTCTATAAGCATATTGTACACTGGTGGATTGAACCATCCCATTCTAGTAAATCTCAGAAATGCACCTTTCCATTAAACTCGATGAAAGTGCGATTGATGAGTTAAACTATTAGTTGTTGAAGTGTAGAGCGAGGAACCGTCCATTCCCCTCCCTTCGTAATTGAAATCATCTCAATTCATTTCCTCTTTGGCCGAATAGGGAGCTTGTTTTCAATAGCGGAGAAATCTTTGGGGATTCCATTGAAGTTACTTGGATCAGAATAGTACATCTTAATGGACGTGAATGGTATCTGTTTTCATCCATCAAGAGGTTTTTTTAAATTTATTTTTATTTTTTACTGTAATAACATCAACTGAAGGACCAGGGGTCCACCTAGATCTCACCTGGCAGACCTGTGCAAAACCAATGGAAAGTGGCCATGAATTTTTCCAAATGATAAACATCAGACAACCTCATTGGGGCAGATTTACTAAGCCGATTGAATATTTAGAGGGGTCTTCTAAAGAGTCTTCCAATATATCAAAGTGATTCAAGCTGGCTGATAGATTTGATGCATCATGTTAGGAGTTTACACCACTTATTGGCTGACTTATTTTACTCCAAAATTGTGGTGAAATTTTGGAGCTCACTGTTGCATCTTGAGCCACGCCCGACCCCATTAAACCAACCCCTTTCCCACAAGCCACGCCCATTGTCTACAAAGGCACAAAAATATAATCAATGTAGTGAGAGGCATGTAGGCCGGTTTCTCGACACAGATTGAGCCGTAGCTTAGTACATCTCGCCAAAGGTTGCTACACAAGCATTCTTCTCTTTAAAGGCCAGTATATACCACACAGTACTTCATGTGTGGGCATCAAGGCTAATCTTAGTAAAGTTATAGCTAGGCCTCCTCCACCCAGGGCAAAGAGTTAGAAATTTTGTTTGATGACCCTGTCCTGTGTCAAAGAACCCTGACTAAGAAAGAGGAACTTGTTGCACATGGCCTGCTTGAACCTTCTTAGATACACCCCTTGCGCATGGTAGGGGCAAAAACTGGATATAACTACTATGAGGGGGCACAATATGGGCATAACTACTGTGAGGGGGCCCAATGTGGGTATAACTACTGTGAGGGGGCACATATTTGAGAATACCTGCTGTGTGGGGGCACGATGTGGACATAACTACTGAGAGTGGCCCCAATGTGGATATAACCGTATGAACATTGCTGGCCTGATCCTCGGACAATGTTACAGGGTCTAAAGATCAGATCCTGCAAGTTGTTGACAAAGTCTTCCAAACCTCCTTGTGAGGTTGTTTGGAGAAGACTAGTGACTCATTACAGTCTATGTCCTGAAGATCCCAGGACCGGTCTTCAAGAGACCAGGTTTACTGGTCTTTATCTTTCACGTAGACCCAACATTGCTCCAAAGAAATGTCTACAATGCCTTGAAATAGTCATGGACTCTGTAGGCCAAACCCATTGTCCAGTACTGATGGTTAGAAGATAGAATTTCAGAATGGATGCCTAAGGGAATGGGGAAGCATTTTCTTAACCATGCCGTATGAATGCTCCTGTCTTACACATCACATTTTTGATTGATTACAGGATGATATCGACAGCTCCAGAAGTTCAGAAGACAAAAAAGTGACAAAAACCATATTCTAAGAAAGTGAAATGACAGTGAGAAAACTTGTCAACAACCGTTCAGTCTCCTAGCAACCGACGGTGAGAAAATGATAGGAGCACACCAGACAAGCTTGTTTTCTACTGATTACCACTAAGAAAGCAGGAACGGCATCTTAACACCTGCCTTAGGGCCCTTCTGCGCCTCTCTATCCATTTCTCTAGTGTCCCACACAACCTGGGCATAGGGCCAGTAAAGAAAGCCCGGTGAAAGAATACAAGCCCATGAGAAAGGCGGACGCTTCACAGATATTCCTGTAAATACTTTGTGTGCAAAAACACAGGGCTCTGATGGATAACGTGGATGGGCTTGGTGGTGGCCTTCATGCCAACATCATTGTTTGCCTAAGATCTTGAGATGAATGCTGTAATTCCGTGCAAGCACTGTAAGCAGAAGACTAAATGGATGGGGGCCCAGAAGAAAACTCAAAATGGGGACACTCTTGTTTGTTTATGTCATAGCACTCTGAGCTCATACAGCAGGACAACTTTTCACATTACTTGAAGGACAGAGGAACAAGGTTATTATTGAGGGATCCGTAAGCACAGGTGTTATTTTTATTTTTTTGGCCCCTGTGTGAAATCTGTAACAGGAACTGTCTACCATGTTCCATTTATAAGATTAGTGTCTTCCCATGTGGTAGAAGAGCCTTGCTCAGGCGCCAGAGCCCATGTGTGACTGGTACTTCTGCCCCTGCCCAGAAGGGAAATAAACCAATTATTATTGACGCACCCATGGGCAGAAGCATAACTTGAAGTTCTTGGGCCCCAATGCGAAATCTGTTACAGAACCATACTAACCATAAGCCATTTGTAAACTCTGTGTCTTCATATGTGGTGGAAGAGTCTTCATCAGGCACCAGAACCCATGTGAGATTGCTACCTCTGAACCCGCTATAGCTACCTCCCTGGCCATACAAAAAGGAAATCATTGACAATAGATTTAACAATGGTCTGAGTAGGACAGTCTTGTAGGACAGAGGAACAAGGTGACCCTTGGGACCATCACCCATGAATTATTAAGGCAGCCATGGACAGAGGTGTAACTTGAAGCGCTTGGGACCCAATACAACATCTGTAAAAGGACCACCACAATCATGTACCATTTATATTATGGAAGTCTTCCTATGTGGTAGACAGGCCTCTTGCTACATCTGCTCATCCTATAACTGCACCTCTGCCCATAGCGAATGGAGGCCATTTATTATGGAGACACCCATGGGCAGAAGTAACTTCAAGCTCTTGGGCCAGTCTTATAGGACAAAAGAACAAGGTGTTTCCTGGGACCATCCACCATTTATTATTAAGGCACCAATGGGTAGAAGTGTAACTTGAAGTCCTTGGTTCCCAATGCAAAACTGGAACAGGACCCACTACTGCGTATGTGCCATTTATAGAATTGGTGTCTTCTCATGTGGTAGAAGGGACTTCCTCAGGCACCATGTTCCATGTACAAATGAAAGTACAAATGAAGCTGGTTCCTTCACTGCCCTGATAATGTGGACTTGGATAAGTCCAAGAGAGGCGGTATATTAGTGATAGGGACCCGTCCGCGGAAGCCACCTTGACGCGTGGTGGATGGGCCCGACACAAGTTTGATCAAAATGTGCGCTAAGAGCTTCCATTGATTCCAATAGTAGGTATAGTACCACTTGAATTTAGAATGATTCCCATTTCTCAGCTTTACTTCTAATATGTGTGTGCAGACATTATTTTTTTATGTCCCATGTTTGATTGCTATTATAGGGAAAGGAAGTCCTTTACCAATTATAAACAAGACAAAAGGGACTAAGTTGGACTAGGAACCCCTCTAGATAGGCTACAGGGGTTGTCAACATATATTTGACTTTGACAGTAGGTTGGATCTAATTCCTCAGATATGTGCAGTACTTTTCGCTATAAATCTGAAACACATCCAAATAAAATTGCTAAAAAGAGATTTATTAGTATAGCTTGAATTTAGGTGTCTGTGAAAATGGTGCCAAATTTTTCAAAATGGCGGTTATCCACATCTCACTTGGCGTGTTAGGCACATTTCTCTTCTTTCTATCATTTCATGGCAGAAAACCAATAATGTGACCGAAATAATGGCTCACCTCTGATACAAATTTGCTAAATTTGAAGAATGACGTCTCATCTCTGTGCACTAACTTTCCTTACCACATTTTGCTTAGTAAATCTCTCCCGATATTTCTACAGTAAATATGCCCCATTGTTCCATGGTGGTCAAAAAAATCCCAAAAAGTTTACCATGCACTGTGCTCGGAGATTCGAGAGTCTCTCATATCACACTGAATATAAAGGTTTATTATCTACAAATTCTCTTTCATCTGGTCCAGCTGTTTGCCTGAAGCTGATGGTCAATGACATCTTTCATGCCGTTCCCTACAGGCAACATGTCAAGAGGTGGAGTGGGAGCGTCTAAGAGAAGAGGTAGAGCTTTCCCAAAACCAGGGAGAGAATGGCCCATCTGACATTATGACCAGAGCCATACAATGAAGGTTACTTATATTCATCCTCGAAGAGCCCATATGTCTTTGTATTTATACATGAAAGGACACGGTGGTGTGAACAGCCATGAAGGATTGACCAGAATGTCCTCTGTTCTTCACAAGCGTGATGTACAGTACAAAGCACCTAAAGAGACACCGGACAGGGCATGCAACAAAGACTCCCATGCTTGGCCGATGCTACATGGGAGACGACCAGGGGATGCTTTATATTACTTTATGCTCAATACTTTATCTCATGTTTTTGTTTTTTGAATTATTTTTGACTTTGCATTGTGCAATCCCAGATATTCTATACAAGGTGAAACTGCATGGGGGCCTCCCAAAACCCACTCCCAGCTCCCATCGTAGGTGTAATCAATGAGCTGATCCCCTTAGAGTTGGGATGCCCAACCTGCGGCCCTCCAGCTGTTGTAAAACTACAACTCCCACAATGCCCCGCTGTAGACCAATAGCTGCAGACTGCCCAGGCATGCTGGGAGTTGTAGTTTTTCAACAGCTGCAGGGCCACAGGTTGGACATTCCTGCCTTGGAGGGCTCCAAGAGAAAAAAAAGTATGGCTGCCTTCTTTCAGAAACGGAGTCATACTTGTTCTCGGGTGGTGCCTGATATTGGTGGTCAGCTCCTTTAAAGCTGTGATACCACACGCAGCCTATGGATAAGTGTGGCACTATTCTTGAAAGATGGCAGTCATGCTTTTCTTATCTTGGACAACCTGTTTAGCTCATTATTTAAGATCAGCAATTTCTCTGTAGTGTTGAGTGACTAGTGTAGCGGTAGGGGTGGTGGTTGGGGTGGCGGTAGGGGTGGTGGTAGCTGTGGCGGTAGGGGTGGTGGTAGGAGTGGCGGTAGGGGTGGTGGTAGGGGTGGCGGTAGGGGAGGTGGTAGGGGTGGTGGTAGGGGTGGCCGTAGGGGTGGCCGTAGGGGTGGCGGTAGGGGTGGCCGTAGGGGTGGTGGTAGGAGTGGCCGTAGGGGTGGTGGTAGGGGTGGCCGCAGGGGTGACGGTTGGGGTGGTGGCTGTTCGTACAGTAATAAAGCTCTCCACACCTAGGGGGCAATAACAAAATGTAGACTTTTCTTGATGAAAGTGCAGTTGATCTCTGGACGCCCCTGCACCTGCCAATTGACATAATTAGGGCATAGGCAACTACTACCATGGTTGGTTACACCATTGAACATGTGATGCATAGGGGAAGACCCCCTCACATGCCTCATCTGTGCCCCCCTAATTATACCCTAGCTCACAACTTTTTGTTATCCCGTGATTAATTAAAAAAATGAACACCAGCCATGACATGACAAGCTCTTTTGAACAAAGCTAGAACCAGCCCAAAACCTCACATGGATCCAGAGATTTCCCCAACTCACAGCTTTATTTGTTCTGCTAGGGGTGTCCTTTCTGCTGCAGCTATCTCTCTGTTATCACTCAAGGAGCATGCCCTTTCTGCTACAGCTCTCTATCAATGTTCAGTGGACCTGTCCTTTCTGCTGCAGCTCTCTCCCTATCACAGCTAGGGGTGTGTCCTTTCTGCTGCAGCTCTCTCCCTATCACAGCTCAGGGGACATATCTTTTCTGCTGCAGCTTTCTCTATCACAGCTCATGGGGGTGTCCATTCTCAGGGGCATGTTCTTTCTGCTTCAGCTCTCTCTTTATCCCAGCTCAGGATGTGTGTGCATTTTCAGGGGTTGTGTCCTTTCTGCTGCAGCTCTTTCCCTGTAAGTGTCACAGATTCTAACAGTAGATAGGACTGATAGTAGTTGAAGGATGGAAATGAGCATGTGCGTCCTCCTCCTGGACAGAGAAATAAGGAAAAGAACAAACAGCAGGTGGTGCTATATAGATAGATTTTATCGAATAAGGCCGCTTTCACATAGTCAGTGTTTGATCAGTGATTTTCATCAGTGATTGTGAGCCGAAAGGAGGTGTAATGGACCACAATACAAAATCCATATCAGCCCCTGCCATTTATATGGTGCCCTCTTATATAACAAAGCGGCTTTACTGCCACCCTCCTGGCATTAGCAGTTCTGCACCTCCATTCTGATGCAGTCTGACCTGCGGTATACCAAGAACGTCTAGGAGCTCGCCCAATAGAGATGTGACATTTATCCACAACCCGCGCTCGCTATAATAACTCCAGTCTGAACTTTTAGCTCAGACACAACCAGGAACATCCTAATGAACTCATTTCCCGGTCTATACAATATTTCCTTTTCTTTCCCCTTGTTGTCTATCAGATCTGTGCTGGGATTTGCTCCATTCCTTCTTACGACTAAAGACAGCAACTTTTTTCAATTTTTTTTTTTGCACGTTGCAAGTAAAGCGCCGTAGCTTCAGGCCGTCGTCTCCCACAATGCAACGCAAGCCTACTGGCAGTAGTTCAGCAAAATACTAAACATTTGGCTCGGTGACAGCAGAGCTGCCAAGAGTTGGCAACAAGAGGATCGCAGTGAAGCAGCAGGCTTCTAAAACCTTTCACATTTTTAATTAGATCTCCACACCCATGTCTTTCAGCTATCATAAATATACAGAGAGCA
This sequence comes from Bufo bufo, assembly GCF_905171765.1. Lineage (NCBI taxonomy): Eukaryota > Metazoa > Chordata > Amphibia > Anura > Bufonidae > Bufo > Bufo bufo. The sequence goes on along the minus strand of NC_053399.1, from coordinate 9,356,397 downwards.
TTATTTAGAGGGGAGGGGGAGACAAGAAAATGGAGCATAGTATCTGTTACTTTATTAAAATAATATTACCTAAAGCGAGAACGGCAGGAAATAGAGTTTAAGTTAAAAAAAAAATATGAAAAAGGAAAACACAAAAAGTCTCTCGTCAGTGCAAGTTTTTAGCAAAAAGGAAAAAAAATGACATGAATTCTTAGCTGAAATCACCAGGAGAGGGCATATTTGGCAGCTGATTCGACATCTAATTTCCCAACTGTCTTATACGTTAAACCTTAAGTATTCTTAAGAGTAAATCTTTTTTCTATATATCATTTTTGCACTTGTTAAAACAATTTCTACCCCCCCCCCCCCCGCCATCGGGCTCCGTGACAAAAGCCACCATTGTGTTCATGTTCTAATTAAACAGGGAGGCTGCAATAATCAAATAATATACCACTAACACTTCAGAGATGAATAATATGAGGATTTTTTATGGCTTGCGTTATTTTTTAAAATAAATGACTTTTCTGTGAGTTTTTAAGCCCTAAATCTAGACGGTAAAATGTGCTTCTTCGAAGTCTGCGATAGACGTAGAGGTTCTGTTCAGTTTTTACTGGCAGGGAAAATTAGGAAAAAAATTGAAACATTATATTTATATTTTTTATTTTTCTTGCAATTATTTATTTATTCATTTTATTTATTTTGCAGGCAGGAGGCAACATTGAATTTATGGTCAAGAACCTTTGGCGACTACATTTGAATATATTTTCTACGTAATTGTTAGCATTAAAGACTATGAAAACCTTAGGGGGCTATTGTATTTTTTTATGATTGCATTTTATTCATTTGGGGCAAAAAAAATAATAATTTGTTCAATTGGTCTTCATTAAAAATTTGCAGCAGTTTTTGTCCACCGGGGTAAAATTTCAGCCTAGCTGCAGAGTATCTTGCTTTCAGCTTTAGGGCTCATGCACACGAACCAGCCGGGCCCGTATTGTGGCCCGCAAACAGAGGGTCCGCAATGTGCGGGCACCAGCTGTGTGCATCCCGCTTCACGGATGCAGACCCATTCTTTTGTGAGGGGTTTTGTCCGTTCCTCCGCACTGCAAAAAAGTAGTGCATGCACTACTTTTTTTTGCGGGGCGGATGGACCACGGACCCATTTTAGTTAAATGAGTCTGGGTCCTTCTGCAAAATCCGCATGGACATTGCCCGTGCATTGGGGACTGAAAATCGCAGTCTCCAGTGCACGGAACGGCCAATCAACGGCTGTGTGAATGCGCACTTACACTGAACCTGTCAGGGCTGGAGGTATAGCCCTTATCTCTGAACTCCTGACAGCTCATAAACACTCATTTAAAGCATATTGCGATCAGTTTGATAAGAATTTAGCTATAATGAGTGTTTATGAGCTGTCAGGAGTTCAGAGATAAGGGCTATACATGTCAGGTTCAGCGTGAAGCTGAAAGCGAGATACTCTGCAGATAGACTGAAACATAACCCTGTAGGACGAAAACTGCTGGAAATTTTTAACGAAGACCAATTTAAAAATATTTTTTAAGCCCAAAATGAATAAAATACAATCCTTTCAAAAACATGCCGTGGCCACACCCACCCATGGCAATCAGTGGACGCGTGATTTTTCCGCAAAATTGTGCAGCCGGTGACTGAAGCGGGTGGATGGGACTTGCTGCATACAGCCATCACAGTTTGATCTCACCCTTCTCTTGCAAGACAACATACATCTGGTCTCAACTGAAAGCTTTCTTCTCACATTTTTAAAAAAAAAATTTGGCTTATAAAATATTGGCAGTAATTGTTATAATTTTTAAAAGCATTTTTTGGAATGAGTTTTTTTTTTATGCATATTTCTAACAGATAAATATTGCTAAATCTTTTTACATACTTTTTAAATTCATTTTTCCAGTCTATAGAGAAGACTATGGGAAAATACATGAAAAACGTCCACACTTAGAGTGAAAAAACGCCACTAAGGGGGAGTTCGCATTAGTGTTCGCAATTCCGTTATTGCTTTCCGTTATAACATTGTTATAACACTAAATGTGAACGGCTGTCTCACCCATGCTGGGTAGCCCCCCTAATACAATGATGACCCCCTTCCCAGCCCCCCTAATTCACTGCTGACCCCCCTCCTAGCCACCCCAATACACTGTTGACCCCCATCCTTGCCACCCCAATACACTGCTGACCCCCATCCTTGCCACCCCAATACACTGCTGACCCCCACCCTCCCAGCCCCCCCCCAATACAATGCTGACCCCTTAAATACAATACACAATAGGTCCTCCAAGCCCCTTTACTCTTACCTGTAGTACAACAGGTCAGCTTAGCTCAGTGATGCCGGTGTCTGTGTGCAGGAGGGACAGGATGCCGCCGCCGCCACCATGCTGTGCAGTCACTAGATCCGCCGCCGCGCAGCCGCCGGATATGACGTCATGTCGTCATATGCTGCTCACATCCGGCGGCTGGCGGAAGCAAAATCATTGCGCTCGCTCGGCTCTTCTGATCATGAGCCGCAGCGGGCGCAAAAGGAGTCTGAGTAACAGGAAATAAATATTTTCCTGTCTTGTGGCAGCCACCTATCAAAGCGGCCCCCCAGGGCCGGCGGCCGAACCCGCGAGACTGACTCACCGAACCCCTGGGGTTCGATCGAACCCAGGTTAAGAACCACTGCTCTAGTGTGAAAGTGCCCTAATACATACTCAGTCTTCTTGGGGTGTAGAACATTGCAGCACTAAAGACTCCAGAACAATGATATACTGACACTTGGGGTACAGGACTATGATATACTGACACTTGGGGTCCAGGACTATGATATACTGACACTTGGGGTACAGGACTATGATATACTGACACTTGGGGTCCAGGACTATGATATACTGACACTTGGGGTACAGGACTATGATATACTGACACTTGGGGTACAGGACTATGATATACTGACACTTGGGGTCCAGGACTATGATATACTGACACTTGGGGTCCAGGACTATGATATACTGACACTTGGGGTCCAGGACTATGATATACTGACACTTGGGGTACAGGACTATGATATACTGACACTTGGGGTACAGGACTATGATATACTGACACTTGGGGTCCAGGACTATGATATACTGACACTTGGGGTACAGGACTATGATATACTGACACTTGGGGTACAGGACTATGATATACTGACACTTGGGGTCCAGGACTATGATATACTGACACTTGGGGTACAGGACTATGATATACTGACACTTGGGGTACAGGACTATGATATACTGACACTTGGGGTACAGGACTATGATATACTGACACTTGGGGTACAGGACTATGATATACTGACACTTGGGGTCCAGGACTATGATATACTGACACTTGGGGTACAGGACTATGATATACTGACACTTGGGGTCCAGGACTATGATATACTGACACTTGGGGTACAGGACTATGATATACTGACACTTGGGGTACAGGACTATGATATACTGACACTTGGGGTCCAGGACTATGATATACTGACACTTGGGGTCCAGGACTATGATATACTGACACTTGGGGTCCAGGACTATGATATACTGACACTTGGGGTACAGGACTATGATATACTGACACTTGGGGTACAGGACTATGATATACTGACACTTGGGGTCCAGGACTATGATATACTGACACTTGGGGTGCAGGACTATGATATACTGACACTTGGGGTACAGGACTATGATATACTGACACTTGGGGTACAGGACTATGATATACTGACACTTGGGGTACAGGACTATGATATACTGACACTTGGGGTACAGGACTATGATATACTGACACTTGGGGTCCAGGACTATGATATACTGACACTTGGGGTACAGGACTATGATATACTGACACTTGGGGGTCCAGGACTATGATATACTGACACTTGGGGTACAGGACTATGATATACTGACACTTGGGGGTCCAGGACTATAATATACTGACACTTGGGGTACAGGACTATGATATACTGACACTTGGGGTACAGGACTATGATATACTGACACTTGGGGTCCAGGACTATGATATACTGACACTTGGGGTACAGGACTATGATATACTGACACTTGGGGTACAGGACTATGATATACTGACTCTTGGGGTCCAGGACTATGATATACTGACACTTGGGGTCCAGGACTATGATATACTGACACTTGGGGTACAGGACTATGATATACTGACACTTGGGGTACAGGACTATGATATACTGACACTTGGGGTCCAGGACTATGATATACTGACACTTGGGGTACAGGACTATGATATACTGACACTTGGGGTACAGGACTATGATATACTGACACTTGGGGTACAGGACTATGATATACTGACACTTGGGGTACAGGACTATGATATACTGACACTTGGGGACCAGGACTATGATATACTGACACTTGGGGTCCAGGACTATGATATACTGATACTTGGGGTACAGGACTATGATATACTGACACTTGGGGTACAGGACTATGATATACTGACACTTGGGGTCCAGGACTATGATATACTGACACTTGGGGTACAGGACTATGATATACTGACACTTGGGGTCCAGGACTATGATATACTGACACTTGGGGTCCAGGACTATGATATACTGACACTTGGGGTCCAGGACTATGATATACTGACACTTGGGGTACAGGACTATGATATACTGACACTTGGGGTACAGGACTATGATATACTGATACTTGGCGTACAGGACTATGATATACTGACACTTGGGGTACAGGACTATGATATACTGATACTTGGGGTGCAGGACTATGATATACTGACACTTGGGGTCCAGGACTATGATATACTGACACTTGGGGTACAGGACTATGATATACTGACACTTGGAGTACAGGACTATGATATACTGACACTTGGGGTGCAGGACTATGATATACTGACACTTGGGGTACAGTACTATGATATACTGACACTTGGGGTGCAGGACTATAATATACTGACACTTGGGGTCCAGGACTATGATATACTGACACTTGGGGTCCAGGACTATGATATACTGATACTTGGGGTACAGGACTATGATATACTGACACTTGGGGTCCAGGACTATGATATACTGACACTTGGGGTACAGGACTATGATATACTGACACTTGGAGTACAGGACTATGATATACTGACACTTGGGGTGCAGGACTATGATATACTGACACTTGGGGTACAGTACTATGATATACTGACACTTGGGGTGCAGGACTATAATATACTGACACTTGGGGTACAGTACTATGATATACTGACACTTGGGGTGCAGGACTATAATATACTGACACTTGGGGTCCAGGACTATGATATACTGACACTTGGGGTACAGGACTATGATATACTGACACTTGGGGTACAGGACTATGATATACTGACACTTGGGGTACAGGACTATGATATACTGATATTTGGGGTCCCAGGGCTATGATATGGGGTACAGGATGACAATATACTGACATTTGGGTTACAGGATGATGTCGTAATGACCCTCAGGGTTCTAGATCTTTTGATACATAAGTTCAATAGCTTGTTACAAAGTATCATGATTCTGACATTTTAAAACACAGTGACACATTTTTCTTGGTCTCCATTCCACTCGATGCAACAAATGGCCATTATCCAGGGGACCCTCCTGGTGTAATCACAGTACAAGCCTTCACATCAATGCCATCGTACACGGTGTGGACACCAAGAGGGGCATCGCTATAGGAGAGCTGTGACTGGATGAAATGAGCAAATCCGTCCAATCAGTGGGCTCCTGTCTGTAATGAGATTATAGCAGAGCCCTGACTGAGAAGGTGAGCGAGCTGTAAATCCCATATAAGATTACAGCCAGATACATTCACATCATAAACTGCAACTGATCTGTCTTGTTCAAAGCTCAGCTCGTTGATTAAAGTTGTTTTATCTGTGTATTTAAAAGCAATGCACTTCTTAAAACCCATTATGAATAGTTAATATTGAGCTTTGCCTGGAAACAATTCCCACCAGTGTTTTGCTGGCTCTATGGTAATATTCAGTGGGTTTGATGCTTCTCATAGCCCCACAGAGCTGACTTCCAGACGAGCTGACTATCCTCCACATCCCGCTCCGTCAGCCCCTCCAGCGTCTCACCCGGCTCATTCAGGAAGTGTTTTACAAATTTCAGCATTAATAAATGGAGAATATTTCATAGTCTTTTTTACCATTTAATTAGATACAATAATGACTTTGCGGGAAAAGAAAAACTCTTTTTTTCCTTCTCGCTACAAATTGACACATAAAATTAAAAATACATAAATAAATGTAAAAAAATTGTTGCTGATCTGTCCAGGAATCGGGCCAGCTCTTCTTCTACTACTGCCTTGAACCAGACTCCGGTCTGACTCCCCTGCACAGCAGCACCCGGTCGCCAGGGCTTGGGCGAGGCGCTTGAACATAATGTCGAAGATGGTCGATGTAAAAACATTTGTTGGTTTGCAGACTTTGGCTTGTTTGAACTTTTCCTAATTGCCTGCTTGATACTGACTTGTACTTATCTGTGACCCGTTTATTGATTTGCTCCTTGGATTTCTGATATCTGTGGTTCCATGCTGGTGACTTAGGCTCAGTTCACACCTGAGCGTTTTACAGCGCGTTCCTACGCGCTGTAAAACGCTCAACAAGGAGAAACCAATGCTTCCCTATGGGAATGGTTCTCACCTGGGCGTTTTACAGCGCGTACGATCGCGCTGTAAAACGCCCGACGCTCACACAAGTACAGGAGCGTTTTTTTGGGCGCTTGTCGCGCGTTCCCGTACATAGACTTTCGGGAACGCGCGACACTGTGTGCACACTTGTCTCTGTATGCGCGCTTGTAAACACCCGTACAATCGCGCATACAGAGCGCTCCTTTCAGAACGCTCAGGTGTGAACTGAGCCTAAGGCTGGGTTCAGACCTGAGCGTCTTTGATATGCGCGTTTAACGCGCGTTTTTGACGCACGTTTTTGACGAGCGTTTTTTGCAATAGTAAACGCGCGTTTGACGCGCGTTTGTGTGATTGACTGCAATGTCCTATGGCCACAAACGCGCGTCAAAACGCCCCAAAGAAGCTCAAGTACTTGTTTGAGCGTAGGGCGTTTTACAGCGCGTTTTTCAGCGCTGTAAAACGCTCAAGTGAGAACCAGGGCCATAGGGAAGCATTGGTTTTCATGTGTTGAGCGTTTTACAGCGCGTTTGAACGCGCTGTAAAACGCTCAAGTGTGAACCTAGCCTCAGACTTTTTGATGCAGTTTTTGTAGCCAAAATCAGGTGTGGATGAAACCAGGAGAGAATGTATTAGCCTGGGTTCACACTTGAGCGTTTTACAGCGCGTTCAAACGCGCTGTAAAACGCTCAACACATGAAAACCAATGCTTCCCTATGGCCCTGGTTCTCACTTGAGCGTTTTACAGCGCTGAAAAACGCGCTGTAAAACGCCCTACGCTCAAACAAGTACTTGAGCTTCTTTGGGGCGTTTTGACGCGCGTTTGTGTCCATAGGACATTGCAGTCAATCACACAAACGCGCGTCAAACGCGCGTTTACTATTGCAAAAAACGCTCGTCAAAAACGCGCGTCAAAAACGCGCGATAAACGCGCATATCAAAGACGCTCAGGTCTGAACCCAGCCTTAGGGGAAGATACAACTTCTCCACTTTTTCTTTATCCACTCCTGGTGAACGTGTGGAAGCAGCCTTAGGCTCAATTCACACCTGAGCGTTCTGAAAGGAGCGCTCTGTATGCGCGATTGTACGGACGTTTACAAGCGCGCATACAGAGACAAGTGTGCACACAGTGTCGCGCGTTCCCGAAAGTCTATGTACGGGAACGCGCGACAAGCGCCCAAAAAAACGCTCCTGTACTTGTGTGAGCGTCGGGCGTTTTACAGCGCGATCGTACGCGCTGTAAAACGCCCAGGTGAGAACCATTCCCATAGGGAAGCATTGGTTTCTCCTTGTTGAGCGTTTTACAGCGCGTAGGAACGCGCTGTAAAACGCTCAGGTGTGAATTGAGCCTTAGGGCTCATGCACACGAATGTTTTTTTGCGTTCAGTATACTGCCCGTTTTTTTTAGTTCAGTATGCGTTACTTATACTGAACCATTCATTTCAATGGGTCAGCAAAAAAATACTGAAGTGTCTCCGTGTGCATTCCGTCTCCATATTTCCGTTTTTCCGTTCCGTTGAAAGATAGAAAATGTCCTATTATTGCCCACAAATCACGTTCCGTGGCTCCATTCAAGTCAATGGGTCCGCAAAAAAAAAATGGAACACATACAGAATGTACTCCGTATGTCTTCCTTCTGGTTTTATGGAACCATCTATTGGAAATTTTATGCCCGGCCCAATTTTTTCTATGGAATTACTGTATATGCCATACGGAAAAACAGAACGGAAAAACGGAACGGAACAGGAAACACTACTGAAACAAAAAATGGAAAAATTGATCTGTTAAAAATGGCCCTCGAAACACTGAAAAAGCCATACGGATTGCTGACACCTGTCGTTTGGGCAGCATGGCGGCTCAGTGGTTAGCACTAGAGATGAGCGAATAATTGAAAAGTTCAATTCGGCTGATTCACCGAATTTTACCCCAAAAAATTGTAGTTCGTCATGAAGCAAATTTCTTTGTAACAATAAAAAAAAAATTAAATCAAACTCCCCGCCTCCATTTGCTGGCGACGGGCCGGCCGCCGCCATCTCGCTTGAGGATCTGGAGCGAAATCTCGCGCAGCGCTAGATTACGTCATCACGCCGGCCGACACCGTTCACCTGATTTGGATGTAAATCCCCTCAAATTAAAGCTGACCGTCTGCAGGTAAAGCACATCATGTTCGTTTCATTTCGAATCCATTGTGGTGGTGTATAGAGCCAAAAATGTTAGAATTGTGTCCATGTCCCGATATTTATGGACCTGACTGTAAGTGCATAAAATAAATAAATATGGATTGCTTAAGACTTTGTTATTCTCTCTATGGTTCCATGGTTTTTATGGACTTTGCCATTCTCCTAACCCTTGCTATGTCTGCTGACCACGTTACTGGACCACGGTTGCTGTTGCAACTGCCAAGATTGTAACCTGGAGATTCCCTGTGGGAAGGTCCATCCAGCATCTCTTTAGACCTGCTCTCCAGATTAGCAGGCACCAATCAGATTGCAGCTTTGAGGATTCACCTCCTAATTCTGTAAAGTAATAAAATATGTGTAATATGTGTTGTATGTTGAATGGTCGATGAGGAGTCCTATTACAGATTTTGCATTGGGGCCCAGGAGTACCAAGCTAAGCCTCTTTGGTACCGTAGGTAGTCTACAAACCTCTGTGAACAGCTTGATGAAACTGACAAAGTTATCTGGGGATTGGGGATCCTATGGTTCTAGAGAAATAGGGGTCCTGGATCCAAATCCAATCAAGGGAAACATCTGCAGGCAGTTTGTATGTTCCCCGCGAGTTTGTGAAATTTTCCTTTAGGTCCTTCAAAAACATAATCATAGGTCAAGGGCACTTTCACACGAGCGTTTTTGTTTTCCGGTATTGAGTTCCGTCCTAGGAGCTAAATACCGGGAAAAAAACGAATCAGTATTATCCTAATGCATTCTGAATAGAGAGCGATCCGTTCAGGATGCATCAGTTCAGTCCCTCTTACGTTTTTTGGACGGAGAAAATACCGCAGCATGCCGCAGTTTTCTCTCCGGCCAAAAATACTGATCACTCGCTGGAATCCCGGATCCGGCATTAATTTACATTGAAGTGTATTAGTGCCGGATCCGGCATTAAGTGTTTGCGCGAAATTAATACCGGATCCGTTTTTCCGGACGACACAGGAGAGACGGATCCGGTATTTCAATGCATTTGTCAGAAGGATCTGCATCCTGATCCGTTTGACAAATGCCATCCGTTTGCATTCAGATTGCCGAATCGGGCAGGTAGTTCCGGCGACGGAACTGCCTGCCGGAATGCTCTGTCGGAAGTGTGAAAGTAGACCTAATTTGTAAATTACAGTGGGGACAGAGATAGATATGAGCAGTGACATCATGTACAGCCTTACGGGATATGTGAGCGCCATATCAATGATAAATAATAATATACATGACCTTACTGTGACTCTATCACCCAAGGGCTAGGCTGTTTATGGCAGCCTGTATTCTGCTATTGCAGCAGCAGGTGAGTTGGACCTTGACCATTGGGACCCTCATCAGTCAGTACAATGAAGGGGGTAACGTACCAGGGGCTAAATGGACCTGAGCTGTAAATAGAACCACATGATACATTGAAGAGACCACAAAACTCCAAAAATCACTACCGATTACATGGGGTTCCTGGGATTTCCATTCCCAATCCCACCTTGAGCCTATCCTATAAAATGGGGGAGCAGAAAGGACCTAAATTCCGGTATTATATTATTTTTGTTGCCGGGGCATAGCTAGGTTAGAGGGGCACGTGCCTCAGGTGCCACCCTAAGCCTTGGCGTACCTACAACTCTGCTGTCGTTCCAACGGCGGACTACAAGTTCCATCATGCGAACTGGGAGAAAAAAAAAAGCTATAGTGAAAGCTGGCAGAGCTCCTCAGATCACCTACCCCTCCTCTGCCGCGGACACCCAGGATTGCAGCCCATTTAATTGCAGCCATTGTTACCAACCTCTTTCACTTCACTTTTTTCACGGCTCTTTACCGCGGTATATGTTGGCGCTTTATAAATAAATGATAATAATAATAATTTTAAAAGAATCCTCTGCGTTCGGATGAAGAATGTGAAGTCTGTTATTATTAAAGAGGGTCCTTGAAATTGAGAAACGCAAAATGTGGGCACAGTTTCGTTAAAATATAGGTTTTAAGAGTTACTCCCTTTGTGCTGCAGCATAATAGTTCATCACTTAGCTTTCAAAATCTCCCCAGGTTTCCTCAAATAACATTTACGCTATCAGCAATTACAACAGACTTACTTTTCCTTCAGGACCAATGCAGCAATCAGCACTTTGTGTTGTTCTATTTAAAGATATTGAAAGGGAAATAATAGAGATTGGAGTTGATCTATCGACTACTCCGGCTCATTGTTTTGCAACTTTAATCCTCAGAGGCTGCAAACTTTTCAGTCTTCATGCACTTGAGGAGTCTTGACCTTCTTCAGGTCTACCGGTTGCATTCAAGAAGATCTCTAGTGGAGACCTGTGCTTGGCACGCAGAGTACCGTGCTACCGTAAAGGTGGAGCGATCTAATCGAATTAATCATTAAAGGGGTCTTCCAGGCTCCTTATATTGAAGACTTATGCTCAGGATAGGTCATCAATGTCAGGTCGTTGGGTGTCCGACTCTGCTTAACCAACCGATCAGCTCCGGTACAGGAACTAGGATTTCGAACAAAGCCAGAAGTGCAGCGCCATTCAAAGTGTAGTGGCCGTGGCGTGTTACTGCAGTTCAGCTCTGATTCAAGTGAATGTAACCTCACTGTTATTTCCAGACCCGGGGGGCTGTAGGAAACAGTTGATCAATAGGGGACGGTTGACTGGATATTGATGACCTATTCTGAGAATAATAGTAATAAAGGACCGCACTCTCTCTTGAAATCTTGCAAATATTCCTTTGTTGCCACATATACTGTATATCCGTGATGCGTTTTGGCACAAGCTGTGCCTTTGTTAAACAGCTTGTGCCGAAATGCGTCACAGATACATATGTGGCAATAAAGGAATATTTGCAAGATTTCAAGAGAGAGTGCCGGTCCTTTATTACTATTGTTGTATGGGATGCCAGCCCTAGGACACGTGCACCGCCACGGCCATAAACCGCAGTGCCGACAGATCTACAACATATACTATCCTGAGAATGTGGAGTTCTGAACCCAACTGGGTTGGGGGGGGGGGGGCACCAAGTTGGGTTGTGTTATGGTAATGGATGATTTTAATATGAGATCAATGTCAGGTACAAAAGGATCTACCAGTAGGTCAAGGCACCAATGCAATAATGGGTCCCAAAGGTCTAGCAGAAGACGACACTATTAGAAGCGGATGTCGGAGACAATCTGTGGTCATTAGGGTCTATTTTTATGGGATACATTTTAACTAGGGCATAGCAATAGAAATGCAAATGCAAAGTTACCTTACATTTTCTCTTTGTTTGAAATATGGCATGAGATGACCAGCTTTAATTTAAAAAAAAAAACATGATTTGTGATACTCTGCCAGGAGTTGCTTATGCTATATGTGTCTGTAGACAGCCATCCAGTGGTTGTGAAGTGAACTGCAACCTGTCTAGGGTCATGCATTGAATTTGTACCTTTAATATCCATTTAAAAGGGCAGATATAAGGGCTTATGTTTGATGATCTTCAAGTCGTTCTGTGTTCATTACTATTTTCATGTAACTGTTCAATGATCGTGATGGGATGAACAATCGATCGGCAATGTGACTGCACGTACCCCCCCACCTCTCATACAGTTTACATTATTTACATGTTTACATGGGGAACTGATGGTCATTTTTGTGGCCATGTAAAAGGTGTGATCCTCTCATTTGCCGGCTGATTGGTGGACTGAGAATGAACGTTTCAGAATGAACATTCCCACCAATGTTCGTTTGGTCTCTTAGAAGTCGGAGTCCTACATCGGGAAATCAGCCACATCTTTAGCAGTTGCACCTAGACCCTGTTGTCCAAACATGCCAGAATGCAACTCTGTACTGTGAGAATATACCAGTATTATACTTGGCACCTGATACGCTCTGTGTAGGCAATGAAAACAAAGATCATGATGCAAGCGAAAGCAGATGTTCTCATGTTCATTTCCATAAGAAGGGCTAAGGAACCAAAGTCCGACACTAGGAGCTCCTATGGAATGTGATATTGAGAAGCAATTACATGTGTCCAACCTGAACATACATTTTTGGGCATCTGACTTCACATAACTTTAACAAGGTGCCTCTTAAACATATTTATTTTTCTATGCCTTTGTGACCACTTTGCATCTCTGGCCTTTTCATGACCCTTTGCCATGATAGGATGCTCCTCCTGGTGGTCTAGGGCCTGTAGGTAGCAAATAGGCTCCTCAATCATCTACAACCCTTGGATCCTCATTGAGCAGGAGCCACCTAGACCTTGCTCAGTGGAGATGCTTGGGTGACATCCTAGTCCCTCGAGTTTCAGAGCTTTGGCGAGTGGACACCCTTTAGCTCAAAACGTTAGGTAATGGTACACTTGGAATACTGTAGATCACAATCTTGTGGACCTCTAGGTTACACACACACGTAGCGGAAATGCTGAAGATTTTTCCACCTGGATTTGCAGTCAGAGAGTGGATGAGATTTCTAACAAATTGCATGCACACGGCATGTAAAATTCCCATGCATAAATTGAGATGATGTGGACGGTAAATTCTGCAATGCATGGGATGAAATCAACAGCAAAGACCACTTGTTTTCTGCGTGCAAAACTTCCAAAGCCTTGGTGTGATTCATGTCTCGGAGAAGAGAAATCATAACCCAGACTACATGGGTGCAGACTTGCAGTCATCACTTTAGTCCAGGCCTTTAGCTTCAGGTCTAAACTTTTTAGAAGCCTTCACTATAGAGAGGCCTGATCCTGCTATATACTGTACATTTCTACCTTTGTGTCTGGAACATCCCTTCATCTTCTTATAAACTGTGCTGCCATCGGTAGAGTCTTCTGGTGCTGGGAAATGACATTTGGTGTTGTCTTTTTACTATTTGATCAGGCTTATATTATGAGCTGTGAGTGATAGCGGGACATCTTTGTGAAGCCCCAGCAGTGCAAAATAATGCTGCAGATGTAGTGACAAAAAACAAGCTCTATCTGTCGAGCCGTAGTTCAAAGGGAGGTGAATTGTCTAGTCTTGTGCCTGGGCCGTGTACCGTACCTACCTGCCGCTACTGAGATACTCTATACCTAAGACCTGCTGTCTTGGCTTTGGCAGAGATCTCTCCTTTCTGAATTGGCTTGTTCTTCTGTACCTCTCAGGATATTACTGAAGTTCTTCTCTTTATTGCTCTAATCCCCTGACCATGTAGAACAAAAAGAGCAGAGAACATAGCTGACTTCTCTCCGACACCTCTTCTTGGATGAGCGTCTTTTAGACGGATGCAAGGATAATTAGTTTTGGGGAACGAAAGTTTCCGCAGAGCAATTAGATGAGTTTTTCAGACTATTGTTAGCAGCAATAACTCCTTCTTTTGCTAAAACATACTTAGCAATAAGTGGCCCAAATTTATGGTGTGTAAAGAATCGGTCAAGGACATGTTCAGAACCCCTTGAGATAACACATAGAGACTTCAACCATATCGAGAAGCCTCTGTGCCATGACACAGGCCTTCCAGGAACTGGACCCATGTGTTCTTAAAGGGTCTCAGCTGGCACTGGTGATCCCCCAGCTCCATTTGACCATATACTTCCTCTGTAGTGGTTGCGGTTCCCTTACATGGTGGCCCTTTTTGTCCTGATTGAGAGCCGTGTTTGTAGAAGTTATCCACCATGAGTTGTGGGAAAGACACCCATAGAGTTTTTTTTAGCCCTACTGTAACTCCATAGGCCTTCCACGCATGGAGTCTACAGTATGTTCCTGTTTTTATTAATATTTCCAGTTCTACCAGTATGTAATCAGCTAAATAACACAAAAATAAGGCAAAAATATATATAAAATGATATCAATAAAATGAACAAAAAGAAATAAATGGAAGTATAAGATAAATATATAAAATTAAAATGAAGAACATAAAATGAATATGAAATAAATATTTTAATATTCAGTAAGTAAATTGAGTGAAAATAAAATTAGCAAAATTAATGGAAAATAATTTAGTAATTAATATAAATAAAAAATAAATAATAAAAAAGTAAATACAATTTAGTAGATAAAAAATAAAATTTTAGAAATAAAAAGCACTCAGATTACTTTTTAATATCAGTATTTATAGCACAAAGGTCAATTCTGTGGTTATACAATGGTTTATTCCAGTCCTGACGTCACATAGGCAGGCGTCCTTACGATCACTTTTCCATGTAATTGCATAATGCCCCCACAGTGGCTGACATCTCATGATATAATGTGACCAGTTTTCTTCAACCATCTCATTTTTGCCGGTACTTCAGGAGAATACCATGGCCCTCTTGACCTGTGATGGGTTCAGCTCTCCCCTTTTCCTTCAGACAATGCGGTCCTATTACCATATTCATTCAATCCGTCTTCCAGATCTTTCTGTCACATTGAGGCATAGACACATACTGTACTGACCTATCATGGATGGTCATTTTTTGGGACTATAGTATCTTTGTGCTATGGTGTTTCTTGATTTGGCTTTAGGCCCATGACTAGCCCGTCCAGTGTACATTTCATTATTTCATTACCCTAAGTAATTCTAATATCAGAATTTTCAATAGATTTATATAAAAATGAAACTAAAGAAAATAAAATACAGAAAATCTTATTTGAACATGTTCCTGATATCTGGAAACAGATTTCTACAAAGAAATTGACACAAGAAAAAATTGACACAATTGATACAAAGACACAACAAAAACTTTGTAAGTTTGACTTTATTTGCACATTTTTATTTTGGGTAAACCATTTTGCTACAATTATTTCACAACACCGAAAATGTATCGAAAATCAAAGATCAAGATTAAAACGTAGACAAAGGGGCATTTCCTCCAGGACCCCACCATCTACAGATCTCCACCACCAATTGTGCAAATGTTTGTAATATTTTTATAATGTAACCGAGTCCATTGCCCCATATTCCAAAAACATCTGCACTGTGAGTCCAGAGTATCATTTTACCCCCTTTTGGGGGTTGTAAAATTGGGGCTTTGATTGCTCTCTATGGAGAAAAAAGTTTCAATTTTTGAAAAAAAAAATTTGATCCTGCCAAAAACTTTTGCTATGTTCACAAGAGGAATTGTAATTCAGCCTTCCTTCTTCTACCTTGTTTTTGCCCCTTATGCAGTAGATCACCCCTATAATATACATCGATTTCCCGGGCGTCTCTGAAGAACAGATCTACCGAAATGTTTTTCACTCACTTGAAAAGATCTCATATAAATCCTGCTATTAATTAATTAGTGTTTTTCCCTTACAGACATGTGATTAAATGCGAGGCGATGGCCAATTTTGATTTAGTAACTTACACTCTGGTTTCTTGTAGTTCTCAGAAGATGACAGTGCATAATAATTAAGATCTACAGCCCAACTCCCTTCTGTCTTACATGAAAGGATAGACGAAGGCTCTAGGGGAGATTGGCTGATGCTGTGCTACATCGCTGCTTCGGAAAAAAAAAAAGTTCCATAAGTTGAGTCGTCCATGTTGGTCCTTTCTGTCCAAGCTGAGGTGCTCACGGGGGGCTGTCTGATGAGACCCTACATTGGAAACTACCCCCAACATGTTTACATCCCATGAAAAAGTTGGAACTCACCTCTTGGCTGTAACTTTTTGCTTTTAGGGCCACCATCTACATGGAGATTGTATGTTCTCCTAATCATTGTGTGGATTTAGAACCACTAAAGGGATGGAGGGGACGCAGTGGGCTTGCGTCTAGGATCACCCAGACCATTTCCTTGGTGATTTGGTACAGTATTCGCGAGGACTGATCGTAGAGACAATTTTTTGTCCTGCACTGACCACTAGGTTCCCCGCAGGGCCAGAAGATGAAGCAGGGCTGATTGTGTTCAGCATCCTATCACCGGCAGCCAAGATGATGTAGGGACTGGAAAGATAAATTATATACATAGAAGGGGACCTCTTCTTTACCCTTGCTCACCAGTAATGTGGAAATTCACTATTTCATTTCTGTAGACTAGAGATGGCCTTGCAGTTCGCCCGGTAGTCGTTTCGCGTCGAACTTTGCTAGTTCGCAGTTCTCCGAACATGCGAACATATGGCAATGTCCGCCGGTGCTATATTCTTTTGCATTGTGCAGAACTTTGACCCATGACACATCCATCAGGTGGGACAGGACAGCCAATTGAGACGTTTCAGCACCTGGACACACCCCCTACCTTATAAATAAACCTGATCCGGCCGCCATTTTACATTCAGTCTTTTTCCAGTGTAGGGAGAGGTTGCTTTGTGGCCACAAAAGTCCTTTTAAGGACTGGTATAGGTGTGCTATCGATAGGTGTGATATACTTATAATATACTTTGTAACATAGAAATTATATTATAGTGCATTTGTATTGTGCAGCAGTTGTGTGCGGTTCTGCTGCGATACTGCAGCCACACAGAGTGCCTAATGCTATTGGAACAAATAATTTCTACTGGTGTGATATACCAGTTGCCCCCCCCAAAAAACTGATTAAGGGGTGTGATACACCGGCTTCCACCAAATACTTATTGAGGCCTGCCATATACCTGCTTCCACAAATACTGCTCTTCTATAGGGACTTTTGTCACAGGGTCATTTTGAAAATGACAGGTAGAGGAAGAGGCCGTCCGTTCCGCAGGGGTGGTACGGGTCGGGCAGGTGCACCAGGCCGGAGCCTAAATGGGAAGTTGCAGAAGGTGCGTGTGATTACGTCAAAGGACGCACCAGAGTTGGTTGAGTGGCTCACTCAGTCTTCCGCTTCTGAACCCTCCTCATCCTCTCTATCTGCACCCTCCTCACTCTCTGCTGTGTGCACCCCCAAAGTAACCGCCACCACCATATCCCATCCACTCGAGTCAGAGGAATTATGTTCCCATCCATTCCCAGACCGTACCGATGCGCAGCCATTCTTGGCATCGGATCAGGAAGAGGAGGTAACAACGACCACCACCCAGCGGTCTGACGACAGTACCTAGATCAGCCCAAGGAGGGAGGTCCCCGCTGTTGCTGCCTACTCCAAGATCTCTAATGTCAGTGGTGGTGAAGGTCACAAATCAGATGATGACGTGTCCATGGACGTCATGTGGGTGCCCACAAGAGAGAAAGAGGAGGGGAGAGACAGAGCAGCAAATAGGGATGAGAGGGAGGAGAAGCAGGCAGAACTCGCAGTGCACAGGAGGCAAAAAGCAGACTGCAAATGTATCTGGAACGAGCCATCCACCATGCACGGTCACATCTTGCGCTCCCAGGACACCGACACATGGCTCCGCAGTGTGGGCTTTCTTTAATGTGTCAGCTGCTGACAATAGTGTTGCCATCTGCAGCCTGTGCTGTCAACACATAAGTCACGGTAAGCCCAATACTCACCTATGGACGACCACCTTAAGAAGGCACCTGGCCTCACATCACCGAGCCCAGTGGGAGCAACACCATCAGA
This sequence comes from Bufo bufo, assembly GCF_905171765.1. Lineage (NCBI taxonomy): Eukaryota > Metazoa > Chordata > Amphibia > Anura > Bufonidae > Bufo > Bufo bufo. Next base: position 9,338,131 of record NC_053399.1, on the reverse strand, counting down.
ACCCACAAAGCCATACTCCCGGCGCTCCTCGTCCTGTCTCTTCTCCTTCTCCTCTCTCAGCCCATTTGTCCTCCACTCCACCTTCCACCGTGCCGTCGTCGCGTTCATCTGAAACAAGGCAGGTTTCCGTGGCCCAAATGTTCGAGCGTAAAAAAGAAAATTTGTGGCCATTGGCACTCTACAATGGAAGGTCCCCGGAAGGAAATATTTCTCCCAGAAGGACATCCAAGAGCTATATAGCCACGTTCAGCGGCAAGTTAATATATTTCTGGCACACAGTGTCGGTGCCAAGATACATCTGACCACAGACACGTGGTCTAGCAAACACAGGCAGGGAAGGTACATAACTTTTACTGCCCACTGGGTGAACCTTCTGACGGCCGTCAAGCATGGAACCCGTGGCACCCGTGTGGATTTGGTGTTACCGTCATGAATTGCATGCAGGCCTGCCTCTTCTTCTACTCCTCTTACTCCATCCTCCGTCTCCTCCTCGGCTGACTCCTCCTTTTCCACTGTTACCGCCTCTCCCGCTGCACCCCCCAAGCTCCCCAGAACCTATTCGACGTGTCAGGTGAGACGTTGCCTTGCTGTGCTGCAGCTGTTGTACCTGGAGGCAAAGAGCCACACCGGTCCTGCACTGCTTTCAGCTCTGCGATCACAGGCCGATCAGTGGCTAACCCTGTTCAATTTGAGTTAATAAAGTGGTATGCGACAACGGTGCAAATCTGCTGAGCGCACTGAAACAGGGCAAAATGGCGCATGTCCTGAACTTAGTCGTGCAGCGATTCGTTGCCAAATACCCCGGGGTCCAGGACGTCTTGCGGCAGGGCCAGGAAAATCTCCGGCCATTTTAGAAGATCTTACACGGCCATGGCTCACCTTGCTGACGTTCAGCGGCGACACCACCTGCCCGTCAGACGTCTGATTTGTGACTGCCCGACGCGCTGGAACTCCACCTTGTATATGCTCGATAGGCTTCACCAGCAGAAACGTGCCGTTAACGACTACCTGTACGAACTTTGCGGCAGGACAAGTTCTGAGGAGCTTGGTTTCTTATCACCGCACCAGTGGCTGCTCATGCGCGACGCATGCAGACTTCTGCGGCCATTTGATGAGATCACCAAACTGGTCAGTCGCAGCCAGAGAGCCATCAGTGACATCGTACCTTACGCCTTCTTTCTGGAGCGTGCATTGCGTCGTGTCATTAATCAAGCCGTCGAGGAGCCGGAGCTGGAAGATGAGGAAGTCGCAATGCTGAATGAATTACCAGGGAAGGCTACTCCATCTGAGACAAGTCAGCAGGAGTCTGAAGAGAAGTCAGAGGAGGATGGTGCCAGGGCGAGGAGGAGCAAGAAGAGCAGGCTTTAAACTTTTCAGGGATCCCTGGTGTTGTCCGTGGCTGGGGGGAGGAGACTGAGGACGACAATCTCCTGGGCGATGAGCAGCAGCCAGGCCGCTCCACCGCTTCCAATTTAGTGCAAATTTGGGCCTTCATGCTCCAGTGTTTGAAGAGGGACCCCCGTATAAAAAGCATAAAGGGTAAGGGCCAGTACTGGGTGGCAACGTACTTAGACCCCCGGTACAAACACAAAATGGCGGACATGTTACCAGCATCACAGAGAGCTGTCAGAATCCAGCATTTCCAGGCCTTGCTGCGAGAGATGCTGCATTCTGCTGTTGCAGGCGCTGGCAGAGGAATTTCCACCCACAGCGAAACAGGTGCGGGTACCAATCCTACTACGCCTGCAAAAAGAGGGCGGTTTGAAGATGTGTTGGTCACTTTGGATATGTAGAAAAGATACAGCGGCTCACCTCCTCTCTATATGGAAATGGTGCTCACCCCCAGGTCCCACCCTAAGGACCAAGTAGGAAATATAATGTATACAACAAGTATGGGGGGGCACACTACAAAAGGGAACACCAGGCAGTATACTGATAATACACTTTAATGTGTTAAAATATTAAGAACATACCCCTAAAATACACATAAAATATAGACCATATACAAATCTATGTAATGCACACAAGGTAATACCACAATTGACAACCGTATAGCAGCTGATAGTTAGTAGTAGCACTCCTACAATACTGTCCACAACCACAATAATATCCGGCAAGTGTCCAAATGTAGTGGATTGATGCTGCACAGTTCTTACTTAATAACCCCCAGTAACAGTCTTAAACTGTGGGGCCAAATTGGATCCAAAGCGCTTGTTGGGTATGGCCTATGATGATCGGCTCAATACCGCTGCCTCCCACAATACAATACACGTGATATCTATGCTCAGGCTGAGCTCGGTCTTACCGGTCTTCACTGCTAGTACTGCAGCGTTGGTTTGAGAGGCCGCACACCCGCAGCGTCCCACGTGGTGTGCTTCTGCCTCAACGTAGCGTCCCACGTGACCGGGTATCCAAGGAGACCGGATGCTTTACTTATGTGACGTCAGTATTGGGCGACAGCTTTCACAGCAGCGCTGCTTAGTCCACTTCTCTTCCTTTCTTTGCCGGCTTTATTCTTTTTCTTTGACTTGGGGTGGATCAACGCTCACTCTAACAACCGCCACTTTGGATATGCGATCATTCTTGCAGCCAACCCATCGACAGCCGCCCTCTGGATCCAGCCTCAGGGAACGCCTAGACCTACAGGTGTCCGACTACATCGGGTTAGCGGCCGATGTGGACGCTCTGAGAAGCGAGGAACCCCTGGCCTACTGGGTGTGCAGGCTTGACTTGTGGCCAGTAGTGTTAAGCGCAAATATTCGAAAAGCAAATTTTTATCTCGAATATCGCAACTTCAAGAATTCGCGAATATTTAGAATATAGTGCTATATATTCGTTTTTTAGAATATTGGTCATTTTTTTCCATCTGAAGTCATGATTCCTCCTTGCTTAAATTGCTTTTGGGCCAATGACTCATAGGCCCACAAGCAAGAAGCAGGGAGGAATCATGACGTCAGATCGTTTTTGACCCACGCCTGTATTGATCGCGTAATAGTCGCATATTACGCGATCATTACCTTGCCGATTTTCGAGTAAAAAAAAAAGAATTAGAATATAACGAATATTCGAATTCTTGAATATTCAACGAATATTCTACAAAATATTCACGAAATATTGAGAATTCGAATATTGCCCCTGCCGCTCATCACTAGTGGCTAGAGCTGGCACAATTTGCCATGGATCTCTTGGCTTGCCCCTCGTTGAGTGTCCTGTCCGAAAGGACGTTCAGCACAGCAGGGGGGATTGTGGCCGGTAAGCGCACTCGCCTAGCTCACGACACATTTCTAAAAATGAATGAGGCATGGATCTCAGAGGAATTCAACACCTGTGACGACCACGTGTAATTGAATTTCCTCATGCCAGCCCACACTTATCCGCCACCACCCAGAACAAAGAATGGTCCCTGTCTTATGTATATACAGCGGCATAAAAGGCCTTTTTTGTAAAAAAAAAAATGCCTAATGTTGGGGCCTCTACTCCAGTGGCCTGCAGTAAAATTGTTATCCAATAACCGTCTAATGTACCTCCAGCCACACTTGATCTTTTCTGTACGGAAAATGCCTAATTGTTGGGGCCTCGGAGGAATTCGACACCAGTGACGGCCATGTATTATCGAATTTCACCTATTATCATTTGGGGTTTATTCAAGAGGAGGGATTTCGTTAGCCATGTTTTTAATCCAATTTTATATTTTTAGTTCTTTTAAACATATTTATTTGACATATATTTGTACTGGCCTGCAGTAAAATCATTATCCAATGACCGTCTAATGTACGTCCAGCCACATAATCACTTGATATTTTCTGTACAGTGAATGCCTAATGTTTGGGGCCTCTATTCCGGTGGGCTACAGTAAAATCTTTATCCATTGACCACATAATGTACCTCGAGCCACATAATCACTTGTTCTTTTCTGTACGGTGAAGGCCTAATTTTTAGGGCCCAAACTCCCGTGGCATAAAACAAAATTTTTCTAGGCTCCAGCAGGGCACATTTTTTAATATTTACCTTTAAGACGCATAAAAATGGCCCCTGATTAAAATACATATTTTTGTGGGAATTTTCGTCATTGACCCCCCTCTGGTATGTCACTGTCCATTTTGTGGGACTATTTGTGCACTTCTAGTAAGTATTTGGTGGCTACAAATATGACCCTAAGGTTTTTCAGGTTCGCCTGCCATTAAAGTGAATAGGGCCCGCCGTGAACTTGCTGTTCGCGAACATTTGATCGCGTTCTCGAAGCGTCTTGGCCGATGTTCGTCCATCACTACTGTAGACCACCAGGGAACCTTAGACCACCAAGAACATGGCCCTTAACCCATCCAAGTGAACCCTAGACTAGCAGGGATATCACTGTTAACACCTTATCTACCACAGAGCACCAGGCTTATTACCATTAACCCCTTCATCTTTCACGACAATGTACATGCTTCATACCACCACCACCACCACCACCACCAAGAATATCATTATTACTAGTGTTGAGCACATTGAAGTCCATTCAAATCGTTCCAGGATAAATTCGATTCGCCCCAAAGCCAAATTCCCTCGTGCTTCGTGGTAGCGAATCGATTTAACCTGAAATAGTGTAAACAATTTTTACAAAAAATTATACTTACCCGCACCATTTGCTTGCGACGGACCGGCGGCCGCCATCTTGCTAAAAGATCTCGCATGACATCCCGTGCGCAATGACGTATGATGTCACCATGGCAGCCGGCGTGATGACGTCAAGAATTCGGGCCAGATCTTCAAGCAAGATGGCGGCGGCCGGCCCTTCACGAGCAAATGAATCAGGTAAGTATGAATTTAAAAATAGATATATTTTACACTCTTTTATGTATATCAGATGCTGGTATCATGTATGAATGTGGTATCTGAGGGGTACAATGATGGGGGCGGCACAATCGCCGCTCCCTGTCATTGAACTCTCTACTTACAAAGAAATGGGCTTCATGACGAAGTAATTAGTCACAAAGCTAATTTTTCCGTAAAATTCGGTGAAGCAGCCGAATCGAACTTTTCAAAAATTCGCTCATCTCTAATTATTACCCGCTAAGTCACCCTTTCATCACCTATAGACCACAAGCAATAAGAACATATATGCCCCATAGCACTATAGACCCCCTTAGCCACCTTCACTATTAACCCTAAGCACCAGAGAAACCCACCCAAGAACGAAGGCTCTGCGGCATGGTTTCCCGTCACGGTTAGATCCGTCACATGACACCATCTGTCCCCGATGGACCCTATGAACGTACTATGGGGTTCCTTAGGTTCTGCTGGAATCTGTGAAAGAGGCTCCTTATGGATTCTCAAATGCACCCTCACAATTGCCTGGAAAATGGGGCATTAACCCTTAGTTGTATAGGATAGTCAATAAAGTATCCAGTTGGCACAGTGACTGAGAAACATTGTATATCTCTTCTTCCCTGCTTGGCTAATGGCCAGGTTCTGACTGCAGAATGGGGCAAGGCAAAGTTTTTTCGTGGCCGGGGGTCCTATAAACGGTCCTATGAGATTGATTCCGGCACCGCCACGACAGCCACTCGTGGCACTAAATGCATTCCTACCTCTTCAGCCCCAACATCTATGAACTTGCAGTTTGCCACCAAGTTTTTCTGTTTTCCTCGACACGAGGAGGAAATTTCTTCCCATTGAAATGCTAATGGTGGAGTAAACTGCATAATAATGCGGCATCCCCTATGGGCCCATGTATAATTTACACATAAAATGAGATCACTCCTGCCCCTTGTTTCATTGCATATTTGTTTAATTATCTTTTCTTAAAAAGCTTTTTCAATTAATTTTCAATATTTAAAAAAGGAATAAAAATGTCAGTTTATTGGTGTACCTGATAATTAATTACGAGTTTGGGAATAATTATATTATCTATTAGCGCAGTTCTGTCCATCTCAGGCACACGCATCCCCTGCCGCATCCAATGGATTACTTTGTGTTGGTTTTCAAGGTAAATTTCAACGTGTTCTGATGTTTTTCTTTTCCCCCACAGCGCCTCTCGTCCATGTGGCCATCTCTGGTATTGCAGCCTAATCTCGTAAAGGCAATACCAGTTACAGCCACATGGACAAGAGAGGCGTTTGTTAAGGTCAGATACCCCTTTAAGAAAATTGGTGCAATGATATGATCAATGTGTAATCCAGGGGTAGGCAACCTCCGGCACTCCAGCTGTTGTGAAACTACAACTCCCAGCATGCGTACTTGCTCTGCTCATCTCAAAACTCTCATAGAAGTGAATAGAGCATGCTGGGAATTGCAGTTTCACAACAGCTGGAGAGCCGAAGGTTGCTGACCCCCGGTGTAATCAAAAGCGCCAGATCACTAAGAAGACAAATACCTAAAGTGTCAGCGAAACTGAAATCCAATATCATGTACAAAAGAGACAAAGTGTGCCAAATTACAACCTCAGCGCCGCTACATTTCACAAAATGAATCATGTGACGTTTCACAATAATTGCTCAGTTAGGTCTGACAACTCACCAGTGGCTGACAACCCAGTATATTATGTCATATTAAAAGCATTATAATCAACTTGTGTTTAACAATACAAGAATACATCTGACAACTTGTTTTACTACAGCTGTATCTAACAACTTAGCACTGCTACATCTGACAAGCTGATAAATCTTCTTGGCTACATCTGATAACCTAGCTATCCTAAATCTAAGGACTCAGCCATCTTGTACCCGACAACTCAGCTATGCTACATAATAAGAATTCAGCTATCCTGCATCTGACAACTGAGCAATCCTACATCTGAGAATTCAGCTTTCTTGTATCCAACAACTCAGCTATCCTATTCCTAAGGCCATCTTATATCTGACAACTCAGCTATCCCTTACCTGAGAACTTAGCCATGTTGTATCTGACAACTCAGCTATGCTACATTTAAGAATTCAGCCACCCTGTATTTAGCCATTCTACATCTGAGAACTTAGCAATTTAGTATCTGACAACTCAGCTGTGCTATATCTAAGAACATGACAACTCGGCTATCCTACATCAGACATTACTGCTCTTGTATATAAATTTAAAAAACTGCTCTGATATATCTGACAACTTATCTCTGCTGCTATGCATATTTGCTAGATCTAACAACTCTGTTATCCCACTTCAGCTATGTTACATTTCATTTTACCTCTGCTACATGTAACGACTCGTCTTTACTACATCTGACAATTAATTTCTGCTATATCTGACAACTCAGCTCTATCACAACTCAACTCAGCACTGCTACATCTGGAAGCTACTCTTTACTGCATCTGACAACTCAGTGCTACAAAATCTGACAACTCAGCTATCCTGCATCTGACAACTCATCTGTACTAGACCTGACAACTCAGCTATCCTGCATCTGACAACTCATCTGTACTAGACCTGACAACTCAGCTATCCTGCATCTGACAACTCATCTGTACTAGACCTGACAACTCAGCTATCCTGCATCTGACAACCCAGCTGTCCGGAGTTGACAGTCCAGAGCTGAAAGAATATCAGCGGAGCAGAAGAGTCTTCGGGGGGCTTTAATCAGCCCCCGCGCTCCGCCTGGCGCCCCTGAAGTGTGTGTTCCCTAATTAGGCGGCTTTATGAATTGACTCGATAGCGATCTATTCAAGGATTTATCCAAATTCTCCCACAAGTTAATCACACCTGAAATGGAAATGAAGGTGGAAGGAGCCGCTAATCACAGGCAGCAGTAAAAGCGGCATATTTATAACGGCATAAAAAGGAATATTAAATTAATGATCATTAGAGTTAAGTGGTAAGATAAAAATCCGGGCGGCCGAGCAGCGAGGAGCCGCCGCTCCAGCAATGGATTAGCGGGGACGGCTGCAGAAGGCTGTGCCAATATTAATACAATGCCCACAGCCATGATATATTAAAGGGGCCCTCTGGAATCATGGAAAAGGGCCCCCCCCCCCCCAGGAAGAGCGCTTCTCTGGACAGGCAGAAAAAAAATCCTGTTGCATCTTGTACTTAAAGCTCCGCATTGTGCCATTCCTCTGTTATTCCTACCAAAAAAATGTAAGAATTAATTGACAACTGGGTTTTACCATTTCACTTGTCCTTGGGGCGTGTCCCTGCACACTCTGTCCAATCACAACCAAGAATGTCCGGCTGTATCGGGAAACACACACCTGGTGTCACTAAAACTTAGTTCACACTTGCGGCAGAGGATTCCGTCAAAACGTACGCAAACTGATGGAATATGTCAGACGGATCAGGATGCAGATCCGTATGACAAATGCATTGAAATGCCGGATACGTCTCTCCGGTGTCATCCGGAAAAACAGATCCAGCATTTATTTTTTTTTTCAAATTTTTTGTGGTCTGAGCATGCGCAGACCGGCAATGCCGGATCCGTTTTGCCGGAACACTCAGGGACGGATCCGGCATTAATGCATGTCAATGGGAAAAAATGCCGGATCCGGCATTCAGGCAAGTGTTCCGGATTTTTGGCCGGAGATAAAACCGTAGCATGCTGCGGTATTACCTCCGTCCTGAACAGTCCAAAAGACTGAACTGAAGACGTCCGGATCGCTCTCCATTCAGAATGCATGGGGATGAAACTGATCAGTTCTTTTCCGGTATTGAGCTCCTAGGACGGAACTCAGTGCCGGAAAAGAAAAACGCTAGTGTGAAAGTGCCCTTAGGCTGAGTTCACGCGAGCGTGTCCGGATAAGGTCCGGATGCGTTGCGGCAAACCCGCGCGAGTAGGTACCCAATTGCAGTCCGTTTTGACTGCGATTGCGTTCCGTTGTTCCGTTTTTATCGCGCGGGTGCAATGCGTTTTGCACGCGCGTGATAAAAAACTGACTGTGGTACCCAGACCCGAACTTCTCCACTGAAGTTCGGGTTTGGGTTCGGTGTTGTGTAGATGTTATTATTTTCCTTTATAACATGGTTCTTAATACAGAATGCTTAGTAGGTGGTCAATTGAGGGTTAATAAAGAATTAACTCACCCCCTCCTCTTGATCGCGTAGCTGCCGGTCTCTTCTTACTTCTTTAATCATGAGCTGCCGGCTAAAGGACCTGTGGTGACGACAGAAGAGATGCCGGCTGCGCGAGCAAGTGGATTAAGGGGAGTTTAATTATTATTATTATTATTTTAACCCCTCCAGCGCTATTGTACTATGCAGTCTGTATTCAGAATGCTATTATTTCCCCTTATAACTGTTATAAGGGGAAATAATACAATCTACAGAACACCGATCCCAAGCCCGAACTTCTGTGAAGAAGTTCGGGTTTAGGTACCAAACATGCGCGATTTTTCTCACGCGAGTGCAAAACGCATTACAATGTTTTGCACTCGCGCGGAAAAATCGCGCATGTTCCCGCAACGCACCCGCACATTTTCCTGCAACGCCCGTGTGAAAGAGGCCTTAGTGATACAAATAGATAGATATAAGACAGATATAGATAGATGTTAGATATGATGGATCATTTTTCTACAGATAGATAATAGATAATAGATAGATGTGAAATATTATATACCCTTAAGTAGACGTATCTGACAACTCTCATGCGTTCAGTAATAGGTCATGTCCACACAGACGGAGCGGATGTGGCGTACAGGTTTTCGGTCAGTGCTAATGATTAACCTCTTCCCCACCGTACTGGATGAATAACAGACCAGCTGTGGTCAAAGCAGTGCACTCAGTGTGACCGATGTGGTGAACAGGCAGCGCGGCCACTGCAGCTCATGCGGCCATTTTTACACACATATAAGCATCACTGCAAAATCCTATGACAACCACTCCTGCCATCATTTCTGACTTATATCAGTTGTCACCTCCTGTCCCTGAAATAAAAGAGACAAGGGTTAAGCAGAATAAGTACGCAAGGATACATTGTAACAAACCGTCACTTGTGTGAGCAGCACTTAGTCCATAAAGAGGTTTTCACCCTCCAGATGTAGAGGTTTCAATTGACCGACTGCAAGCAGAAAATTCATCCTTATTTGGCTACATGCACACGACTGTTGTGCGTTTTGCGGTCTGCGAATCGAGGATCCGCAAAACACGGATGGCGTCCGTGTGCGTTCTGCAATTTTCAGAATGGCATGGACAGCCTTTAATAGAACTGCCTATTCTTGTCCGCAAAGCGCGGACAAGAATAGGGCAGGTTATATTTTTTTTTGCAGACCACGGAACGGAGCAACGGATGCGAAAAGCACACGGAGTGCTGTCCGCATCTTTTGCGGCCCCTTTGAAGTGAATGGGTCCGCATCCAATCCACAAATACTGCGGTTCGGATGTGGACCAAAACAACGGCCGTGTGCCTGAGGCCTTTAGAAAAACACAAACCCTTTCATGTGGATGAGAATGCTCAAATTATTCCAGGTATCATTGAATTTGGCACTTTGTATGACCTAGTTTGGGTGCACAATACAGGACCATAAACATTTTAGCGATGTGGCCATTAATGGGTATCCATCAGTGGGATCAACTCTATTTAATAAGGCATATTTCCTTGTGGGGTTGATCCTGCTGATTAAAATGATACCTCTCTTGTGAAAATCGGTTGTGCCGTTCCTGAGAAATAAGGACTTTTATTCTGTACAGAAACGAGTGCTTCAGTGCATGGAGGGGTGGAGCCTGCACCAGAACACTAGGCCCCGCCCCTTGGTGCACTGAAGCCCTCAGTTGCCTAAAGAATAAAACTCTTTCTTTCTTGGGAGTGCCATAACCGATTTTCACAAGACAGGTATCCTTTTAATCAGCAGGATCAACCCTACCAGGCAGCGTGCCTGGTTTAGTAGGATTGATTGTGCTGACAAGTGCTCTTTAAGTGCGTACTACTCCCTTTTACAGAGCCATGTGCACAGGACAATCCAATAAAGGGTGGACTCAGTCCATGGGACAATGACCAAATATAAGCATTTATGTACTGTATGTGCCTACTAGTTGTTAGACCTCATGGGAAGCCTGAAGTTCCCCTAGGCAGTAAGCTTCCATTTTTGGCCCTTAATAGGGTTTTCCCGCAAAAAAAAAAATCATCTTAACGCTAAACATTCGATGAAATGTCGACATTCAGAAGCATTTCCCAAGTATCATTCAAAGCCTTGTATAAAATTCCCATCACAGGAGGACGGCGATGTATTTATTCAGCCTTCTACGGTCTAGATTATTACACACTCTGAAAAATTATACTGCCACATCAATGTTGTAAAAGCTCTTCATCCTATAAAAACATTATAGAAAAACCAAAATTATACTTTAACTAGTGCACTTTTTACTATCTCATAAAAGAAAGGATAAATAGAAGTAGCATTCCAGGAAGGATAATGCAGGTCCCGGCTGTGCCATTAGGCCAGGAGTTAGCAATTTACTCTTTTTACCTAAAAAAAAAATGGTAGGTTTTACATTTTTCACATGCGACCAAAATGGCAGACTCGTTTTTGAAAAATGCTACTTTTTCCGTGTGCCTATGGGATTGTTGTGTTGAATTGACACAAGAATTTTGAACCCTGGAGGGAAGTTTTACACCCAAATGTATTTCAGTGGGAAGTTTTTGTAATTTTTTGGACAGATAGGTAAATGGATAGACAGACAGACTGAGAGATGATGACTTTTTGCCGTAAAATGCTTTTGCTGTAACTACCTGTAATCTTGTAGTGTTCAATAACAGATAGATAGATATGAGATGATATATGGAGATAGATAGATAGTTGGATAGATAGAAAGATATCAATGAGAAGATAAGAAGTAGATACCGGAACCACTTCACTGGCGCGGCTGGGCAAGATGTCATGGACGAGATGCGTAGTATAAAGTAGTTTTATTGCTGTCAACGCGTTTCAAAGGGCGTATAGCCCTCTTCATCAGGACAATTATGCATATTCCTATATGCATAATTGTCCTGATGAAGAGGGCTATACGCCCTTGAAAAGCGTTGACAGCAATAAAACGACTTTAATACTACGCATCTCGTCCATGACATCTTGCCCAGCCGCGCCAGTGAAGTGGTTCCGGTATCTACTTCTTATCTTCTCATTGATCCTATGACGGCACTTATCCAGAAGTGCAGTTAGGAACCAAGGCTGCAGCCTGGCTATTTTCCCGGATGCTGATTGGGACATTTCACCAGCAAGGCACTCTAAGCTGTTGTGACTTCATCGCAACACTTTCTGGTAAGCGCAATTTTATTATCTCACAAAAAGTTACTTGTGACTGTACCACATATGAGGCGCTGCCTCCTCTCTCCCCTTTCTCTATTTGTTAGATAGATAGATAGATAGATATGAGATAGCTAGAACGGAGTAGCGCCAGCAGTCATTGCCTGCCCGCCTCTACCTTCTCCCCGCAGGAGTTGCTGCCAAAATACTCACAATTTGTTGCCTGCACCAGTAGTCCTTACCCGCCGGCATCTCCAGGCTCCTTACCAGAGGATACACTTGCCAGAGATTCTGCCAATGGTAGCCTTCTTTTGGTTTTTAAAGGCACCTTTCACTGTAAGAGGATGCCTGAACAAGAAGGTTTCCTAGTTCACTAGTCATCTGATCTTCTGTGCCTGACCCCTGCCTTGACCTTTGGCCTGTTTACCGGATTGAACGTACTGTGCCTGTCACAACCTTGACTTGTTTACTGACTATGATTCTGACTGTCCCCTTTGATGCCATGCACCATCTGACTCATCTGGGTTGGCTATCACTGAACAGAGAGAAGACTCCAAGAAGTAGTGGCCTCATGTTTTGCCCCTGCAGCGGAGACCAGATAGGGGTGAAGGGGGGAGAACAGGGGGGCTATGACCTTTGGAGTTGCCCCAAGATAAATCCATTCAGTGACACAGTGGGTCGATACTCACTGTGTTGCAAAAGGACAAAAGGTCTCCTGATAATAGGATGATCAGAACATGTCTAACTAATGTAAATCCAAGCGATCAGCTGCGATCTAAGGAGGAACCAGGCAACAAGTGTTCCATTTCTCTGCAGCTCCACCACAGGTGAATAGAAGAATTACACAACTCACAGTATATTGAATTCAGTAGGTTGTCCATATCCATCACAAGCATACTGGATCCTAGAGGTGGTCCTTTTAGCTACTCTGGCTATTCGATGAGGGGGTATAACCTCTTTGGGAACCATAACTTGATCGATATGATCATCATCAATGTCTTCAAATATTTGGATCCTTCTCCACCAACCAAGTGAAATACTAAGCCTATGTTCTTCAGTGTTTATGATGTCCTATCTAATAACACTGTCTTGACAGCAGAGGAGCAGTGAGGTCCCTCTGTTCTGATCTTCTTCTTTTCTAATGTCCAGGGGTCTGCACATTTCTTCTCCTCATAAGCTCCGGCTACTTAGAAGTCTTTTCTTTCCATTTATAATTTGCCTGGAGCAAGGCTTTTATCTAGACTTTTAGCCAAAAGGCACCTACTGAAATATGCATCGAGAGAAACTGTGCCATGGGTGGTTTTCCCCATTTGTCCAGTTACATGTCATTAAAATAAGGTCGAGCCGAGCACAAAAACAGCTTTCGACAGGGAAGGGTGACTTACTCTGAAAAACTTTTTTGTAATAAGCAATTAACCCTTTTCGTGGGCAGACATTTACATGCGAAATATTACAGAATTCTCTCTGGACTTTAGCATTGTTCCACCGGAGAATCAAATGATTATCTTGGGTGATAGAAGATGATCTAAAAAGTCTGAAGGGGGCTTTATATGAAGACAAGAAGACCTAGAGCCAGAGAATGAGCCTTTTGAAGCATTACTGTGCGTTCCTTTTTTTTTTTTTTTATCATAGAATATTCAGGGCTTCTAATGTAAAATGAGCCTTTCAATTTCTGCCTCTGATACATAGAAGATTCCAGCTTTTCAACGTTCAAAAGACGGGAACGATATTCATTCCATAGACACGGCGTATTATCAATCCAAATCTATTATCTTTACAGAAAACCGGCTTCGAAAATTATCTAACTACATCTCCAGGTAAGGAGTGGGCCCAGTGCTCGCTGGCTTCAACTTCACCGACGGCGAGGGTGGCAAAAAGTTTTGTTAAGAAAAACAGAAAAACTGAAAGGGGTTCTCCTACTTTGGATAGGATATGACATAAATGTATGATAGATTAAAGTCATTTTTTGGGTCAAAGCCAGTTCAGCACGTAAATATGGCAGTAGATTGCCATATGGTGCGATGGGCGCACATGTCCATGGCCAGTAGAACTAAAGCTATAGTTTAGATGCATATCGACCAAATACACCCACCCCAGTGAATGGTGGTGGAGCTAGTGAAAATAGCGGATCGGCAGAGGTGCAAGGAGTTGGACCCCAGCCGTTCTGATACTGATGACCTATCCTGGGAGGGTCTTTCCTACTTTGGATAGGATAATATGACATAAATGTATGATTGATGAAAATCCCACCTCTGGGGGAGTCTTCACCTATTGGTTCAAAGCCAGTTCTGCAAGCAAATATGGCCGGCGTCATACAGGAGATGGCCAAAGTGTGCGACAGGCACACCTGTACATGGCCAATAGAACTAAAGCTAGACTTTAGATGCATGTCGACCAAATGCACCCACACCAGTGGATGGAGCTGTGTAGTTATGGTACCCAGTTCTGGTGGTGGAGCTAAAGTTAGCCATTAGATAGATGAGGCGGAATGCACCCATTCAAGTGAACGGGAGCAGAACTGTTCTTATGAGGCATGGCCATTAAACAGTGGACAGAATTGTGTAGCTCTGGTGTCTAGTTCCGGTGGTGGAGCTTGTGAAAACAGCAGATTGGTAGGGATGCCAGGAGTCGGAACCCCGCCAAACTGATTTAGATGGCCTATCCTAAGGGCAGGTCATCAAAAAGTAAGTTCCTTGAAACACCTTGAAATTAAACGTTTCACTAGAATTAAGGAACCATTTGATAAGCCAGAGAATGGCCATGAAGTCATCCTTGTGACACTCCCTATCTAGCTTGCAAACCACTCCTCTGAGCATATCCAGTAGTAGACAAAGGGGCACAGTGAGTCCAGAAGACTAAATAAGCCCATTCATTAGCAACAGAAAACTATTTTATTGGATTGAGGCCAATACACACCCAGATGGGAGGAATGATGGCTAATTTGTGAATACCCAAAAAAGTGATAGAAGCCCATCATCCTTGAATTTGCCTATGGGTTGTACCTCATGCGTTCAGATTTCATCTTAGCCTTATCATTGTTGGACTGGAATTCCTTTTGCCCACCAGAGGTAATGTTCTGGGAGCTCAGTTCCTTTTTAAACAGAGCATGTAGACATCTATTTTTAAAGATGACTAAAAATAGGAAACAGACAAAGAATTCAAAAAAAATTCTCAACCCTTCCTCCCTTCATCTCCTCCTTTCCTTTGATCCAATTGTGTTTCATATTACAATTAATATATAAAGAAATCTGTGTCTGAGAAAATCAGTCATGTCCTCCTCTTTCCTCATCAACCTGTTTCTGGCAGTAAGACAACTGGCTGCAGCAGGAGCCTCCTCTATTTGCTTTGCTTCCAGTAGGACAAAAGGTCATTGAGCCCTGCTCTATTTGCGAAGCCCACTTCCTCAATTTGCTAAAGATAGAGCAGATCAGCTGGAGATTAACCCATTTGTTCTCAAGACTGTATCAGGAATGGATCATTCATGAGGAAAATGCTGCAGTCTGGCAAACAGTGGGGTAACCCTATTTCTAGCTTACTTTTAACCTTCATTTATACATTAAGGGGTTGCTCCATATGGACAACATGATGAACGGCAGGGGCAATATTCAAATTTGCGATAGTTCGCGAATATTCGTTATATATTTGCGAATTCGAGAAATCGTGATCTCCAGTCAATATTTTCTTGATTGAGAAAATTGGGAATTGGAAAATTTGCGATAAAAATTCACGATACGAAAATTTGCGATCAACACTACTCCTAAAGTCAAATATATTGCAGCCTTATCATTGGCCCACAATCAAGAAGCAGTGAGGGATCATGGGTACTGATGAAAAAAAATCTAGAATATTCGCGATTACGAAGATATAGCACTATATTCTAGATATTTGCGAATTCTCAAAGTACCAATATTCACGATAAAAATTAGCGATTAGAATATTCGCGATCAACACTAATGGACAAATGGACCCTAACCCTCTCTTCATATGGCTAGAATGTTAAATCTCTTGCTCAGATTCCCTAGACTGTCCCTGACTCCCTGGAAAGTATTCAATAGACGATCAATCATCGTCTGACTTATTGACCCTGGTATAAATTCTGATTTATCAATGCACACAGAACATACAGATGTACGCGCGCCAAGGCCAAATTTTATGTTGTCTTCTGCTGGGCCAACAATTGTCTTAGAGCCAGCACCCTTCACAAGACCATTTGGTTGACTAGTCCAACCATAATATCAGAAGAACATATGGATGTGCCACCACTAAGGCCAAATGTATGAAATAGACCCTAGTGGAAAGTCATTGGCTTCAAATGATGTTGTCTTCTGCTGGGCCAATGATTGTCTTAGAGCTAACACCCTAGGAAGATCATTTGGTTGACTAGTCCAACCATGATATCAGAAAAACTTGCAGATGTACCACCACTAAGGCCAAATTTATGAAGTAGACCCTAGTGGCAAGTCATTGGCATTAAATGATGTTGTCGTCTGGTGGGCCAATTATTGTCTTAGAGCCAGCACCCTCTAGAAGATCATTTGGTAACTAGTCCAACCATGGTGTTAAAACCTGGGCCTGCCAGAAAGTCCCCTTTTAGAAGATCATTTGGTTGACTAGTCCAACCAAAGTGTTAAAACGTGGGCCTGCCAGAAAGTTCTCCTGTCCTTGTAGTCCATTACAGCTATGGTCCTACAATCTTTGTTCCTCATTGTCCACATTTTAGGAGACACACCCAAGCCAATCAGATGTTAATCAGCAAAAAATTTGACCCCACAAAGTCTAAGCGTGACCTAATTTATTCCCTTTACAGGTTCAGCTCTGTCTTCCCCGTCGCGGATACTACCGCATTTTTAGGAATAATTCTGAGCCTCTTTTGGATGACATTAAGCACATTCCTCTCCATTAAGCTGGCTTTGCCACCGATGATGATTTGAGTCTTCTGTGTTGGCACCTATTCCTCATTGTCTGTCGCGGCTTCTGACTGCATGACATTCCACATGACATTAACAACCCTCGTTTTAGATACCAGTTCTAAAAATGCAGGAACAGAGGAGGACGGCTGCTAAAACCCGTCATGTTGCTTTTTTTTTTTGCTTTTTTTTTTTTTACATACGCCTTCTTTACTTTTTCATTTTTGCTTTTAAAGGGGATATGGAGGAAGTGTCCTCTCTTTTCTTTAAAACCTAACATTGGAAAGTGCTGTCAGTGGCTTGAGATGGTGACATTGTCGGGGTATTTTAACCTGCTTTGCATACTGAGAATTCTTACAAGATCTGCATCATTCCTGACAGGGTCTAATTAGTGTTTCCACCCTACTTTTATGGTGACTATAAGAGCAAGGAACAGATTGGAAATTTAACTAAACTCCTTTTTAACCCCTTGCCTCCTGGAGGACGTATAATATCAGAGACCCACGCTTTCACCTATATCTAATACTAAGTAGTGATCTGCATGGAGCTGTATGGCAATGAGCCAGCACTGATACCTCGGCTTCAGAGGGAATGCATTGACTCCTGTGGTTTCCTGATGCAACTAGCGCTTATATTTTCAAAAATGTTGAATTTAAAGGGGTTGTCCCATATAAAATATTCTACATTTTTTAAACCAGCACCTGAATCTCAATACTTTTGTAATTGCATGTAATAAAAAATGTAGTACAGCCAATAAAATGTATCTGTATAGCGCCCCCTGCTGTTTGATCCTTTTCTAATTTCTCTGTCCCGTTCACTGAAATGGAAGCACATGCTCAGTTCCATCTTTCAACTGCCACCGGCTGCAGTCGAAAAGACATACCCCCTGAGAATGTGCTCGTTCCCTAAACTGCCAGCTTGAAATAAATCTAGCGCAATAGGAGCAATGCATCTCTGGATCTATGTGAGTTACAGGGCTGGTTCTAAGTTTGATCGAAAGAGACTGGTATGTACTATATGAAATCTGACTTTCATTTTTTACATTAATCATGGGATAACCCCTTTATGGTTACGGCCACATGGCGACATGATTTAGCCACCACTAGGAGGAGCTCAGGAGCCAGAAGCAGACTGATTACACACTGAACTGAATGATAACACAGTGTGCAGTAAACTCCACCTAGTGGTTGCTTAAGGCAGTGTCAGGTTGGCCACATGGCAACAGGGCCAAATAATGATCTGACTTTGACTTAAGCCACCACTAGGAGGAGCTCAGGAGCCTAAGGCAAACAGTTTACACATTGAACTCAATAGTAACACAGTATGCCGTACACACTTAAGTTCCCCCCAATGGTTGCTTAAAGAAGTTTTCTGGTTTGCATCAACATCCTTTAGAATAATCCTTTATGAAGATCGCTATCATTTTGTAATGTATTTCTTTTACCTATTTTGCTCCTTTCTTCTGTTCTGGGCTGTGGTCACATGACCGTGTCCATGCAGCTCTTTCTTATTTCCTGTGATCTTATGTTCATGCGCGGGGCAATGATAGGCCAACCTCGCCACTGGGTGGTGGAGAAGCCTGTTTGCCAGCCTCTTGCCCCAGGATTATCAGCCCTCTCATCAGCCCATGCTAAACTTAAACCCCATGGCGATTTGACTGTGTTTGTGGCATCTGAGCGCTGTTCGGATATATTGAGCGCTCAGATCCAAGCCATCTGGGGATAAGTTGAATGTGGGGGTTCTGTTCAGTTTGATAGGAGTTATGTATTTTTGTGTAGTTTTGCTGTTGTGAATAGGGGTATTTTCTGTACCTAGTTGGCTTACCACACCCAGTTAAGCCAATTATCTCACACAGCCTAACTCTGTAAAAACTGTTTTTGAGCAGAAAAGCCATGCTTCCTTTGTTCGCAAAGGACTTTTACTAACTTTTGAACCCCTGGTCTAATTCGCGCCATTTTGGGATATGTTAAATGTCTGTGTTTACTGTAATGGTTGTGACATTGTATATTTGAATAGTGATGTCTGTCCTATTGTCCCCACGTGTGTGTTGGCGATTTCCCTTTGTCCTGAGAGATAATTGAATTACTCCTCAGTTGTCTCCAGGACAGAAGACATTGTGTATTCTCCTGCCTGTGATAATTACATCAACCCATTGTGTAAGGTAATTGTATCACAGGCAGAGGGGAGGATTTTGTGTGGGAGTGTTTTACTGTATTGTACGTGTTTATTGGTTGGTTTTACAAAACCCTGTGGGTGGTACTAGTGTGTACCAATGTTATATAAGATCAATAAACATACAGCTCTGGCTGTCCACTGCTTTACCCTCAACACGGAGCCTCGTCTCGATCTTGGGGGGATTCACTGTATGCTGTTAGAGACTGATTGCTAGGAGTGTAAGCCGCTTGGGTGCTTTTTCCTATTCGTCTGCCAGCAGCTATTCGTGAGGTTCCGTTCGGAGTTTGGCGCATTCCCTTGTTTGCCGTTACACTATGTAACTAGCTTGGTGGGAGGAGCTATAAACTATCTGGGCGTTGTAAGGGGCAGTGCCAGAGCTGTGGCAGAGAAAGAAGAAGTGCATCATGGGTTTGGTTGGATGTAATAATAGGAAGTGCTACCTACAGAATGGAAACCAACCAAAGGGATTGGTTTACATGGTGAAAATGGGTCACGAGGGTCCAAATTGGAAAATAAAAAGCATGGGGAAGATGTTCATGAGATAATCAACTACATGAGCATATTTGTTATAAACCACAGTAATCCCGTAAAAACTCTTTAAGGCAATGTCATGTTGGCCACATCTCGACAGGGCCACATAGCGACATGACCTTGCCTTTAGCCACCATTAGGCGGAGCTCAGGAGCTTACTGTTTACACATTGCACAGAATAGTGACTCAGTATGCAGTTCTCCCTTCAGCTCCCCCTAGTGGTGGCCTAAGGCAAAGTCATGTTGCCAATTTTATAGTTTAAAGGAATATTTTCAGGATATGTGGCTCCTACCACTGAAGGTCCCAAAGCTGGATTCTACATAGGGTCACCTGCTCCCATTTGCCATCTACTATTCATTAACGAGCCTATTATTAAGGTGCAAAAATGGGGGCCACGTATTTAATGTAAGTGAAACTGCGAGACCCCCAATACATCTACCCATCCCCCATTCTAGAGGGACCCCCTAAATATGAGCTATGCTTCCTACAGATCCATTTGCCATTGTGTGTGGGAAAGGAGATAACCCTGTATTTATGCTGGAAAAGATGGAGGATGGGAACCCAAGGGGCCCTAATCATTTGCTTGTCTAGGGCCCAGATATTACTGATGGCAGCCCTGATATTTCATGCACTTTTTACATATCAAATGTTAATCCAAGGTTGATAAGATGACAATGCATCGTATACTGTAGGGAATGCATTGTGGTATATGCAGCGACAAGTAACCGCTATATAGGAGATTAATAAATGCAGGGATATATGGATAGGGATATATGGCTGCACCTCATAGTGGCCTTCGTGGAGACTCACCTTCTCTTTCTTTCCAAAAGTCTGTCTTTTAAATATAAGTTATGATCAGAAAACACATCCTGTATCTCTTGGGTGTCATCCAAGACTTGGCCAAACTGTAGCACATCACAGAATTTCCATTTTTATTGGATGACCTTCCATTTGAATCTCTGTCAAAGCGCGTTAATGTAGCAGAAACCGTGTCCCGTGAAGGACTCCCAGCATCCGCCCTATATGGTTCAGCTTCTGCAATTATAGGCACATCAGACGTATAATGGAGGGAAGACTCGAAGGGCCATAAACGGTTCGGGGCGACCAACACAGCACAATATATCCAGGGTTTTCTGCTAAATAATATTTGATAGTTTTAATTATTTGCTTAGTTTAGTTTTGAAGCCTTAGGCGCTCAGTACACTGAACACACGCATGATCCATACAATCTACAGACAGTGCACATACAGCATGCACCCCAATCTGCAGTCTCAGATGGCGTCATGGGCACATCCCTCACAAAGGGCCAGATTTTCTTTTGGATGGTTCCGCAGGAAATGGTCCCTCAATGATAACTCATGGTGGAAATGCTGCAGCCGTCTGCACTTAGGGAGGGATCTATGGTGCAGAGCAGTTTATACCTAGAGCCTTGAGTCTCTGACATCCTATAGAAGACATCAGTGTCCTGCACAAACGGTCTTTACACTGGAAATGTCTCCGATCACATACTAGCAGTAAATAGAGCTTGGCTTGTGTCTCCCTCTACTTAAACCTTCCCCTCTCCCCTCTTCTTTCTCTCCCTCCTTTCTTTACTTACTTCCAACTTTCTTTCCTCCCTTCTCTCTTGCCCTCCTCCCTTCCCTCCTTCTTTCCTTCACTGCCCCCTTCCTTCCTTCCTCTCTTCTGTTTTCTTCTTTTCTTTTTTCTACTTTTTCCTTCTTTCTGTTTGACCTCACTCCCTTCTTTCCTTCCTTTCTTGCCATGCGTTATTTATATTTTAATGATGTCTCGTACGCAGCAGAGGGGCCCTTCGGGCCAGCACTTGGGTGCTATTAACTACTCTGCCCCTACTACAGTTGTGTCACTGGTTCCCCTCCATCTCCTTTCCATCTGTCACCCCCCCTCCTCATTTGCTTCCTTTCTTCCTTCCTCCATTATCTCTCTCCTTTCTTCCTTCTCTCTCTTCTTTCCTTTTCTCTCTTCTTGCCATCTGCTCCTCCTTCCTCCCCTCCCTCCCTGACTCACACCCTTCCTTCCTTCCTTCCCTCTTTCCTTCCTTTCCTTCTTCCTTCACCTTTTCTACTTTCCACCCCTTCATCTTTTTTGTCCTTCTTTCTTCCTTTGTTGCTGACTGTACTTCAACCCTCCCTTCCTATTGTCCTCCTTCCGTCCTCTCTTCTTTCTCTTGCTTCTGTCCATTCGTCCTTCCTACTTTCCTCCATCCTTCTTCCTTCCTCTTTCCCTCCCTTCTTTCTTCATATCTTCCTTTGTCTTTCTTTCTTTCTTTCTTTCTTTCTTTCTTTCTTATATGACAACATTTTCACATTGTCCTCATAAAAGCTGAATGAGATGAACGCTTCTCCTTTTCACAGCCCCATGTCGCAGTAATTCTGCTTTACACAAGTTGGTTTCGTGAAGGTGAACCCTGTTCTGTCTGCATTCCAGGACTGAAGAGAAGAAAAGATTGGGATTAGCGCCAGGAGGAGATGAACTGATGCAGTCTGTCAACAAACCCTCAGGTAACAGTGTCATAAT
Organism: Bufo bufo; assembly: GCF_905171765.1. Taxonomy (NCBI): domain Eukaryota; kingdom Metazoa; phylum Chordata; class Amphibia; order Anura; family Bufonidae; genus Bufo; species Bufo bufo. The sequence goes on along the minus strand of NC_053399.1, from coordinate 9,315,843 downwards.
GTATAAATCCGACCAACAATAGGACAGTAATTACGGATACGAGCTTCTCTTCCCACTGTGGAGCCGGGCTAAGTAAACCAAGATCTCCTAAGTCCAAGAATTGGCTGCTCGCTTCAAAACAAAGACTCAGATGATACGGGAAAGTGCACAGGAAGTCGTGGCCCCGAGAATGGGGGCTGTTGGGACTTGCAGATCTGGCTCAGTGGTTTTACTAGGACAGCATGCCGCCAGGACACTCAACAAGACATTATACGCTTAAGGCCCAGACTTGTATTCTTGAAAGGACATGCAAGGAACAACTGTGGTTGTTTCTTACTAGACAAAAGTGAGTCTGTTCTGCTTCACCGGAAAAGTAGGGAAAATATAGCGGTGTCATTGATGTAACCAAATGTTTGCAAGGAAGAATGTACAACTATTCACTGGAAGTTGGTGCATTCATCCATGGTGGTGACATGCAATGATTTAGAACATGGCTGACTCTTAAAGGGGTTGTCCAGAACTATGTAAAAGGGGTCATTTTTTCCTTCTTATTTTCCAGGAAACAGATTCACTCTAATCCATAAACTGTGAATGAGGCTGAGCTGCAATTTCAGGCACAACCCATTGACAAGAGCAGCCCTTGAAATATCTATTTGATACACATAATGGAAGTACCGGGTACTTACCTGGCCACGATCCGGTGATGTCTCTGCACTCAGCAGCCGCCAGTGTGGTTCATGCAGCAGTGCTAGAGGGGATCAAGACCAGGGAGGGGGTGCGCCACTTCTCTTGGTCCGTGCCTGTGATTTCATTCATTCATTTGTCAAGTAAAGCAGCAAGAGAGAGAGGCTGGCCACAGAAAGGAGCGGAGCTTGGGTTCAATAAGAGCAATGGTGACACCCTCCAAAGGCCTAATTTGCATATTAAGAAAAAGTATTATAACTCTGTGAACCACATAACAGGTGAAACACAGCGATGTGTCCATGCAAACAGTTGGATAGAGAGGTCGCCGGTGACAGATTCCCTTTAAATCTTAGATGCAGGCAACAAGATCCCATTCAAGGGTTCCAGAACTTGTGGCCCCCAGGACCCTTGAAGTGAATTTGTCACCTCCCTGCAAACTCTATTAAGTACTACATAAATAATATTGCTCCCACTGAATCCAGAGCACTAATTTGTATCTGGATACTCACCCCGTTCCCCCGCTGTGCACACAAAAATCAGTCGAAAGTGGCCTAATTGTCTGGAAAAGTGTCTCTGTCTTCTCTTCTCTCTTGAGAAGTTCGGGTTCCTTACAATCAGAACTTTTAGCAAAATTTGGGTAAAATTTTGAATTGATTTGGGTAAAATTTTTGAATCTCTACATCTCAGTATAAGACATTACATCATGCAATTTATGAAAAAGATTTCAGAGAGCTGTAGAGCATCAGGCAAGGAGACAAATAAAATATATTCTCTACTGAGAGAGTCAGACGCAGCTGAAGGGTCACTCGCCGAGGAGATGTCAGATGTAATTATTTGCCAGTTCGGCTCAGCTGGGGTGATCCAGAGCCTGGCTAACAAGGGAGGGAATAGTCGACATCTCGCGGCCCTCATCTCTGGAATAATCATGAATATGGCTGGGGACCTTTAGGAGGCTCAGAATGACTCTCCCTGTAGACAGAGGTGTGAACTGTATGGTAGCCACAAACAAATAATTAAATTAATGAATGGATTCTCATTAGGATAGAAATAAGTTGACCATCAGTCCAAGGTGTTCTTCAGGGATCTAACCACCAGCCAATTATATAACCCATGTGGATTATGCTATACACCTGCAACTAATTCATAAAAATCACTATAACCGTTTTCACACGAGAACAATGCCCGGTCGTCCCATAAATCTGTCCAACTTCTTTTAGATCACCATAGGACTGTAGAGTCATCCAAGTTTGGTTCAGTAGAACCACTAGAGGTTTAGCAATTGTGGTTCAAATATGTGCCCAATATGGTGGTATGATGGCCTAAAGCAATGAAGTCCACCGAGACTCCTGACTTAACAAAAAGGTTGCCTTCCAAACATTGAGTCCATGAAGAAGTGTTTAGGCAAAGACAAAACAGCTTCTGCCATCTTCTGGGGAACCCCTGCTGGAGATGCCCCAGGGTGTCAGATAACCCGAGTTGGGAAATACTGATCTTGGAACCTCAGTTTCTCCCTAGACCAGTCAAAGGGTTATTCCAGTTAGAACATGTAATCCCCTATTGACTAGCTAAGGGATCCTATTGATTAGCTAGGGAAACAAAATTAGATTGGTGGGGTCCTACTGCTGGGACCATCACTAAACATGAGTCCATGTATAAATAAATCAGCAGGTTCAGCATGTGGACTGCCACTCCAGTTATCTCCATGGGACCTCCATAGATAGCAGAGTATGGGGCTCCTCTTGCAGTCCTGTAGGGCTTGACTGGAGTGGCTGTCCACATGCTCAACCTGATGATTTGTGGTTGTCCCAGCAGTCAGACCTCCATCAATCTAACAGTTATCCCACTGGACTACCCCTTTAAGTTTGGCAGGTGACGCATAGTAAGGCTTGTCTATGTTGGACAACTCCTTCTCTAGTCATGAGTTCTCCCTATGTCTAGATGGTGGCACGTCTCTATAGACTATGTACTGTTAAAATCAATGCACCATCTAAAGACTTTAGGGGACATTCCAGGTCCATTAGTGTCCTCAAAGGGTTCCAATCACCATTCTAACCATATTCAAGCACCAATCCTCTAATGTCTATCAGTGAGGGCTAAAGCTTGATGACCATTGTTTGCAGACCTCCCATTGTTTTGGAAAGCCCGACATTGGAAACAGTCTGACATTGTCCAATAATTGTCTAGGGCCATGCCTCTTAGTAACAACCAGTCAATTTATTCATACATTTCTATGAGGAATAATGGAGGGAGGGCACAAGGTAGAGTTATGAAAAAAAAAAATTGTAATTTTATGGGGAATAAGCATTTTAAGTAATACAGACAGGTTAGGTCCTCTCCCTTTAAGAAACAGGGAATGGCGCTCCCCAGTCATCAGAAGTAAAATATTCTGTTGTTTTTAATGCAAATCAATACGAGGCCTTTTACTCGGGTGTTCTACTCTCTGGACAGTATAAACATGTCACATAAATGTCCCATAAATAAAGGTGCAAAGTGCTGGATGGTGTCAGCGTCGCCGGAGGGTGCATTTAATGGCCATAAATACACGTTGGACACGGATCTATAGGATTTGCTGTTTTTCTGGATTTTATTTTTATTTACAGCCCTTTACAAACCCCACTTCTTTTATGTGACACCCGTTTAAGCAGCTGCTACATATCGGCGGGGGTATTTTTCATTTGATCTGCGCTGTGTTTTGCCGTAGACCCTCATTTTGGTGAACGCAGGTGAACCACATGTATCAAACAATACAAAGCAGACTCAAACCAACCTGGCTTCAAAAATTCCCCTCATGATAAATTCCGCCCATTAGATCTACATCTACCAAACCAGAAATGCCAAATCCGCCCCTGAGGAAATCTTAGAAACAGGCAAACACAATATGATAAGATTTCATTTTTTTCCAATTTTTAGGACCACCCTGTGTTATTTAATAGACTCGGTTAGGGGGAGTGCACATCAGTGTTTCGCAATTCCGTTATTGCTTTCCGTTATAACATGGTTATAGCGGGAAAAAAACTGAATTGTAAGACGGAATTCAAAACGGAAACCTTAAGAGGCATTCTGTTTTGATCCGTCCTAATATAGGTCTATGGGCAAACATAACGAATCCGTCTGGTTTCCGTTATCCAGGACGGAAATTGGACATGACTTTTTTTTCCATCTTACATAACGGAACAAAACAGAACCGTTATTTGTGCCCATAGAAATGTTTTAGGACGGAGCAAAATCCGGTTTCCATTTTGAATCCCATCTTACAATTCAGTTTTTTTCCCGTTATAACGGGAAGCAAAAACGGAATTGCGAACGCTGATGCGAACTCCCACTTGCAAAGACCAGTCCAATCCCAGAAGATTGAAAGTAAACATCCCTGAGCCGTAAGTGATTCTCAGCGGCTTCCTGCTGCGAAACGCGTCGGATTATAGCAATTCACCACCTCAATTTATGGAATAAATAGCTATTTTGTACATGTATCCGTATTAGGGCTTGTGTGATTTTTGTATATTGATGTCTTTATGTTCTCATTTAATCGAAGGAGAAAAAAAGAAAACTCTTCCTCCTCCTTTTATTTGTTGCTAAAAAAGTTGCAGGCGACGAAATCCACAAGCTGATTACCTGGGAATGGAGGGGGCTCACACTGAGAAGACAGCGAACGCTTATTTTACTTTGAATATTCCCAAATCTTTTCTTGTTAGCATTTAAAGAAAGGGAGAAATCGAGCATCACGCTGGCGACCATTATTATAACAATGTTCTGTCATTATCCTCCCTTCTAGGGGGCATATTGCCTGCGCTGTCTACTTAGCTGTGCAGAAATACATATTTTTGCTAATATCGAGATAACACAGAGGAATCGGTCGGAGAGAACTGTCACATAAAAAAAGGACCAGTTTAAAAAAAAAAAACCAACACAAAAAATGGATCATCAGATACATACCGTATAAATAATATAAGAAAATGGGTCCATACCGGACCAAAAACTCAGCAATGGATAAGTCCATGATCCTAAAGATAAAAATTATATACGATTTTTTAAATGTATTTTTAAAATTCCTTAGACTGCTTCAAGTGTTTTTTTTTTCAAGAGGAAAAAAGATTTTTTTTCAGAATTTCTGCTGTTTCTTATCAATATCTGGTCTTTCCCTATAGCCCTATATTTATTGTTATTATATAGGGCTACCCTCCTTTATCTCATAGGAGTGTGAATGAGCTCTTATACAACTTGGACAACTCCTTTAAAGAGCACTATCAACTGGATCAACTCACTTAAACCAGGCACAGTGCCAGGTAGGGTAGATCCTGCTGATTAAAATGATACCTGTCCTGTGAAAATCGGATGCAGCGTTCCGGAGAAAATAAGACTTTTATTACTTATGCAGATGAGGTCGTTATCACACTGAGGGGCGTGGTTCCACTCCACAATTTTCCTTTGCTGGCCCCTCCCTTCAGAGTACTGAAGCCCTCATATGTGTAAAGAATAAAAATATTTTTTCTTGGGAACGCCACAGCTGATTTTCACAGGACCGGTATCATTTTAATCAGCAGGATTAACCCTACCAGGCAGTATCCATGATTTAATAGGATTAATCTTACTAACAGTTGCCCTTTAAGGATTGTGGTTTACCTAGAATTGAGCAGACTTTGGAGGTTGACACTAAGCTGTGGACAATTAGCTCATTACCCGGTGCTCATTCAAAGCTGTAAATGCTGGCAATCCTCAAGAGCCGCCCACACTTGGTATTGAGATTCCAAATTTCTACTTAAAGGGGTTGTCCATTTTGCACAATCCCTTTTTATTAGAAGCGTAACCCAGAAATTAGGTTGTCACAATATCCTCAGTTTCTGGGACCTCTCATCAGCAGGAAGTGTTTGATTTCCCAGCAGTGCCACCAGAGGTGAAGGTAAGCATTGCAACAAGCCCATTAAAATAAATGGTTTGTGTAATGTGCGGAAACAGCTGGTCCTCTGGAGAAATAGGCTTTCTTTTAGCCCCTGGCAAAGGCCCTGCTTATACATTATGCCATCTCTCTCTTGTGGTCTATCTCTCTTCTTCAAAATTACTGGAAATCCGATGGTGCCCTTTATCTGTCAACAGGATCCATCAGCGCTTGAGAAGTTATGGCTCAGTATATTAGTGTTAGAGACCCGTCTGCAGAAGCCACCTTGATGCCTGGTAGATGGGCCCGACACACGTTTGATCAAAAATGCGCGCTAAGAGCTTCCATTGACTCATTTATAGTAGGTATAATACCACTTTAATTTAAAATGATCCCCATTTATCAGCTCTATTGTTTGTATGTGTAAAGTTGTGCAGCCATTTTTTTATGATCCATAATTACTTCCAGCAAATAATCAAATATTGATGCCCCCCCCCCACAAAATAAATAAATAAATAAATAAAATGGACTTCTCTTTCGAATTGTTGGATGCAGAATATTAAAAGCCACAAGTCAAGATGCACCCGGCACAGCTCCAGCCCAATATCCTATTATGCAGAATCGGAGAATTCATTGTCCCCTTACGTACATTGCTCTGCGATTCTTTACCAAAATAAATTTGTCACCAACTTTGTCTTATCTTCCTGATACCAACCCCAGATAAATCACGGCTCGGCTGCTTTCCGTGCAATCCTCAGAATATACAGACTCTGTGTTGCGACAGTTTGCAAACTTATCATCCCACATCTGATTGCTCCTCTCCCTGGAAGGAAGCAGAAATTATTAAATATATTCATTACGCTGCGGGTTTGATAGATCTTCTTTCTCATACACTCTGCCTACTCATAAGTTATACATTCAGAAAAAAAGAACTCTAATACTTAATGGCAGTATATCGGGGAAGTTTAGCCAGATTGGACATCCAGCATGTAGCAGTACAGATATGGCGGAGTACCGGACGCTACAATGTTACAGAGTTGCTAGATTGTTGCTAGCAATAGCAAATGTTTGCATGAGGCTACATTCACATGACCGTATGTGTTTTTGCAGTCCGCAAAAAAAACTAAAACGGATGACGTGCGTATGGATCCATTGTAACAATGACTATCCTTGTCCGCAAAACGGACAAGAATAGGACATGTTCTATTTTTTTTTGGAACAGATATACGGATGTGGACAGCACACAGTGTGCTGTCTGTATTTTATGCGGACCCATTGAAATGAATGGGGCTGCATCCTAACCGCAAGAAAAACCGGATCGGACACGGAAACAAAATAAGTTGGTGTGAATGTAGCCTAAAAGTGCAGAAATAGCGTAAAGGCGTACAGATAAACAAAGGGTTAAAGTCTTATTAGGACAATTCCTTCTGGACCACCAGCTGATCCATGTGGGTCCAACTTCACTGGAAAAGTTAAGTCTAGTCCTACATTTCCTAAGGGCCAAACGAGCAGCCGGTGAGCTATGGTATCAACATAGCTTACCACGGCGCTCTACACCATTTACATAGCATGCCCCTTGTGATGCTAAGTACTGTATATAACTGGCGCACTTCATAAATAGGCACGCTAAATTAATGACCATAGACTTCTTGGCATCGTATGGCTTCCACTCAAGTGAAAAGACATCCATATAACACATGGATGAGTCGCCCCCGTCAGATCAAGAGATGCTCTTTGGTTTCCTTAAAGGGTTACTGTCACCAGAATGAGCGCTATTAAACTAACTGACATAAGCGATGTGCTAATGTCAGCTGAACCTAACTAGCCTATTCCTACTTGTATCTATGCCCCCGTTACTTTTATTATATGCTAATTAGCCTTGAGGTGTAGGGGGGGGGGGGGGCGTTGTTCCTGCTCCTAGAGGCTCCGTTCTCCCACCTCTTTCCACGCCCTGCTACACTAGATTGACAGGGCCAGGCAGCGTTGGTCTTCTACTGCCGGCCCTGTGGAAATCTTGCACCGCTCAGTATTCGGCGCAGAGAAGAAGCCAGCAGCCAGCGAGCGCCCTTCACTCACTGCGCCAAATACTGAACGGGAAGGCGCAGGCGCGAGATTTACACGGCGGACAGGGCCGGCAGTAGGAGACCAACGCTGCCTGGCCCTGTCAATCTAGTGTAGCAGGGCGTGGAAAGAGGTGGGAGAACGGAGCCTCTAGGAGCAGGAACAACGCCCCCCCCCCCCCCTACACCTCAAGGCTAATTAGCATATAATAAAAGTAATGGGGGCATAGATACAAGTAGGAATAGGCTAGTTAGGTTCAGCTGACATTAGCACATCGCTAATGTCAGCTAGCTTGATAGGGTTAATTCTGGTGACAGAAACCCTTTAACTTGAACCTAGAATGCTCAAAACACCCAAACAGGGCGAATGGAAAGATGTTGCCTTTGGACAACTTTTTAAATCTCCATATGCATCTCTGAATATTGGTCTGAGAGTTCCATCTGCAATAGCACAGCTTGGGTTGGCCTCTCCATCATTGACCACAATGTTCTTCGTGGCTTCCAGAAGGATTTTAAGGGCATTTCCACCTTTCTACAACATGTTGCAGTTTATAAATTGCTTTAATCCACATAGCAGTGGCGATCAAAATTAGAGAACAACACACAATTTCCGAAATGTCAAGGTCACAGTGTAGTCCTATGTGAATGTATCCTAAGTCCTAACATGAGTAAAATAGCAGTAGTTTAAGCTTATTTCATAAATTGTATTTATTTTAAACCACAGAATAAAAATGTTAATGAGATAATTGAAAAAGAACGCTGATCAAAATTAGCGAACCCTTTCAGATACCTGCAAGTTATTGGTGTTAATCTGGTAACCGGTGCTAATTTCCTTAATGATCTGGCAAACCCTATATAACTGGCAGCCTAACTTTCCAGATTTCACTGACTTTGCCCAAATGGTGTGCCGTTCCAAAGTGACTGAAACCCTCCGGCAGCAGGTTGTCCAGATGAAGGCCAAAGGGGTGACCCTATCAGCCATAGCATGACTATTTCATAGGAGATAGTTGACGCTACATTGACTATTTGACACAAATATCACAGCTCTAAACGTGAGTGTGATATCATGTCACAAAAAGCCATTAAAAAGGTCAGTTAGAAGTTTCGTTCCACTGTATACTCGTTAAGAATTAAGGTGAGGATCGCTAGATCTGTTGGTTACAGATGACCCTACATTGACCATTTTCCAAACTCCCAATCATTGCGTCAGCATTTCCAGGTCTTCAAAAACATCAAGAGTTAACTATACCCATAACCGTTGAATGCATCAAGAAATGTTTTCTATGGCCGGTTGCCAATCGATTCATTTTTGTAAATAATAATAATAACGGCAGCGATTACACTGGATAATATTTGTGCTGATAATTTCCGAAGTATCTGAGATAGGCTCAACTTTTTATGATTCTTCGGCTAATTCTAAATAAATTCTCAGGAGGAGAGATGCCAACTGGAAGTCCTCCAGTATTACCATATTAATTAACGGTAGATAAAGAGTAATCATATATTACATCAGTGGTGTTTTATAATGTTTAATTACGGGCTTGATGAATAGGTTCCCCACCTGTCCCGATAAGGTTCCATTTGTAATAATTTGATGACGTTTTTTTTTTCTCCTCTTCCCGAAAGAGCCTAATGAGAAGAAATTCGGTTAGATTAAGTACTTTGTCTGAAGTCAGTTTTTCTCGTTTACCTCCAGAGTAGACCACAGGTGCGCCATTCTCAAAAATGGTGGTATAACCAGCCCGGAGCTCTGCAGAGATGTCAATTAAATGCTTCCTAAGGAATGTTGGCTTGGCACTCAGGGCAATGGACGTGAACGGATCTGCTCAGACTGGGTGAAATGTTTCTGACCAAGTTCCTGACACAAACACCATTGTTCTCTGCTGTTTAATTAACAGACAATGCTCTTCTTTTCCCTAACACCAAATTACGTAGAGCTGCTTTACCGGGTCAGTCCTGGCTCACAGGTGGTCCGTCCCAGCCAGGTGCATTGCAGTTTATTCAGAAAAGCTGATTTTCTTGAAGGCAACAATAGTTTTGTAATTACATTATGTGTAGATGGGTTATAGGGATTGAGAAGAAACATTCTGCTTTTTTTTTAATTTGAAACAGCTCCACCCTTGTTTATAGGTTGAGTTTGGAACTGCATTTCAGGGTCACATAATGTGGGATTTAAAGGGAAAATGATGATAATTCTTCACTAACTTCCATCACATCTAGATATATATATAACAGATATGCGATGGATAGAGATAGATAGATAGATAGATAGATAGATAGATAGATAGATAGATAGATATATAATAGATAGATAATAGATAGATAATAGATGATTGGTTGATAGATAGATAGATAGATAGATAGATAGATAGATAGATAGATAGATAATAGATAGATAGATAGATAGATAGATAGATAGATAGATAATAGATAGATATGAGATAGATAGATAGATAGATAGATAGATAGATAGATAGATAGATAGATAGATATGAGATAGATAGATAGATAGATAGATAGATAGATAAATAGATAGATAGATAGATAGATAGATATGCTATAGATAGATTGAAAATGCAAAAGACAATTAGACCAGCACCCCTAAACTATATATTAAGGGAGTTCAGGTACATGCTACAATGGCTGCAATGCAAAAGCAAACATGGACTACAAGTAGCAGCACACTATAGATAAATAGATATTAGATACATAGATAGATATACTTGATGAGAACTACATGACAACTGGTGACACAATAACTCTCTGTTACGGATCACTGTGTGTGGATCTAGCTGGTTTGGCTCTGGGCTGAACCCAAAGGGCACTAATCCGGAGGTCCCCTGGTTTTCACCCTTTAAACCCTGTACAGGCATCTGGACTTCGCTGCAGGGGAACAACCAGCCCGCTATCTTTTGTAGTATAGTTGCTTGCTGAGCCACTGGGGTCAGGGACTCTGGTGCAAGCATGAGGAGCTCTAGGCACAGAAAATGCACCAAAACCTCAAGTACCATCTGAACAGTCAGTTTTACTAACTATTTGGTTTTTGGCAGAACTTGACTGTAGTAAACTTGGCTGGACAGCTGAGACACAGGGAAACTGCACCACAATCCTATAAGCAGTCAGAACAGTCTCTTATACTGGAACTGCAGATATTTGCTCCACAAACCTGGAGACACTAGGACTCTAGGAGAGCTTGCAGACGTGGTCCTGGTGGATGCTGGAACAAGGCAGGTAGGAACCAAGAATGTACCACAGACTGAGCAGACAGACAAGATGGACTGAAAGCTGAACTGTGAGGTCAGGAGCAGTGATGGTCAGTTCGACAGGGAACACATGCGGGCTGCCATATTTAGTAAGGTAGACTCACCCGTCCGGCGATGCACAGGTAAGCCCTTACCTGTGCCGGGAGGCGGTCTGAAATCAAATGCAGTCACCGGGAGCAGGCAGTTCTGAGAACCGCCGCCGGGGGCCTTCATCGGGCTGTTCTCTGAACTGCCTGCTCCCGGTCAGGGCCGGCTCTATCATAAGGCAGCCCAAGCAACTGCTTGAGGGCACAGAAAAGGGGGGGTAGCGCCAGGGCGTAAAAACAATTAACTTGCACCGCTGAGCCTGTGTGCCACGCAGCCCGGCCCTCACTGTCCCAGTCACAGAGCGAGCGGCACGCAGCTGACAGGCTGAGGCAGCAACACAAAACACACTGTGAGCTACGAGACCCTGGTATATTTAAATCTCATTTAGCATGTTTTTCAGAAAAGCTCCTCCTGGGATTCAAACTCGCGACCTTTCACATCAGAGGCAAGGCACTTACCCACACAGCTATGAGAGCCGGATAGCCAGTTACTTAAAATAAATAAATAAATAAATAAATAAACTTCTACTGTAGGTAACTTTGATACCTAGTGTACATCCATACACATGACAGCTGCCCAACACACCCACCTCTGCTACATCCATACACAGTGTACTGGGGCAGCTGTCATGTGTATGGGTATACACTATGTATCAAAGTTATCTTTTTTTTAAGTAACTGGTGCTACAGCTCTCATAGCTGTGTGGGTAAGTGTCTTGCCTCTGATACAGAAGGTCCTGGGTTCAAATCCCAGCATAATCTTTTATGAAAGACGGGCTAAATAAGAACACGAGCACCAAATCTTCAACACTAGAGGCTGGTGGGAACACAGGAAGAGGAAGAGGCCTGCATCGCATCGCTGACGTGGAGGTAAGTATGAGAGTTTTTTTTTTAAAATAACGGACTGTTACTTTACTGCCACGGGGAGGGGGATAGGGGGGGCTATTGGCGCCATGATACTGGCATATGGAGGGGGGAGAAGAGAGGCACTTGATACTGGCACATTAGGGGGCAGGGGGAGAGGATGCACTATGATATTAGCACATGGGGGGGAAGGGCAAGAAATGGACATGAATCATGAGGGGCAGAAATGTGAAATGATGGGGGGGGGGAGGGAGGCGCCAAAATGTAGATTCGCTTGTGTTGACAAAAATCCTTGCACCGGCCCTGCTCCCGGTTACTGCATTTGATTTCAGACCGGCTCCCGGCACAGGTAACGGCTTACCTGTGCATCGCTAGATGGGTGAGTCTACCTGGCGAACACTGCGAGCTGACCATCACTGGTCAGTGGTGAGGAGTACACAGGCAGGAACACAGACTGGATAACGCAGGAGTAACGCTAAATCACTAAGTCTTCCAAACACCTTTGCTAGTCCCTGGGAACCTTGAAGCTCAGGCACCAAGGACCCATAGCCATTGGCTGGGGAAGGATTAGTAAGTGTACACACTGGCCCTTTAAGCTGTGGTGAAAGTACAACTCCCAGCATGCTCCATTCATTTCTATGGAGTTCTGAGAGCAGCCAAGCAAGTGTACATCTTGGGAGTCGTAGTTTTACCGCATCTGGAGTGCCGGAGGTTAGCCATCACAGTCTTAGGACATACATGTGCTCACCTATGGTCCCTCACAACTGGATCGCAGTACCGCTGTGGGTCTCTGGGTGTCACAGTCTTCTCCATCTGGGCATTTCATAGTAGTCTTCTCTGCACCAATCACCTTATTAGGATCTGCCCTGCTCCGCCATGGGTCCTCCACCACGCCGCTACCTTTCATACACAAATAGACTGATCTATCCTTTCACCTTAGGGCACTTTCACACTTGCGTTAAACTTTTCCGGTATTGAGTTCCGTCCTAGGAGCTCGATACCGGAAAAAAACTGATCAGTTTTATCCTAATGCATTCTGAATGGAGAGCGATCTGTTCAGGATGCATCAGGACGTCATCAGTTCAGTCACTGTACGGTTTTTGGCCGTAAAAAAAATACTGCAGCTTGCTGCGGTATTTTCTCCGGCCAAAATTCCGGTACACTTGCCTGAATGCCGGATCCGGCATTAATTTCCATTGAAATGTATTAATGCCGAATCCGGTGTCAAGTGTTCTGGTAAAACGGATCTGGTTTCCAGGTCTGCGCATTCGCAGACCTTTAAAAATGTGAAAAATAATAAATACCGGATCTGTTTTTCCGGATGACACTGTAAAAACGGATCCAGTATTGCAATGCATTTGTCAAACTGAGCAGGATCTTGATCAGTCTGCAAATGACATGCGTTTGCATACAGTTTTCCTGATCAGGCCACTGAACTGCCTGCCGGAATCAAACAACGCAAGTGTGACCATACCCTTAAAAGTCTCCCTCTGACTTTGCACTGTTCACACCTGCAGTTTATTATTAGATTTTTTTTTTTAATCAATAAACCAAGAGTGATTTCTCCAGCCGCCGATTCTGTAACGTTTTATAATAGCTGTGGGTCATTCAACCTGCCGCAGACCGCTGACCGCAGATTTACTGTCGCCCCTGACTCTCCCTATACCTTCTGTGCAGATTACTTGTAGAATTTCATATTTTTTTTCCCGTCCAGTCACACTCAGAGCCTCCGACCTTCAAACAAAACGGAAAAAAAGGAAACCCTCGATTTTTAATCTGCAAGAAGCTGGCATTTTTTATATGGGTTTGACATCCATAATTTACTATTATCAATCTGAACTCTTGTCTGAATGGAATTTTTACTCAACCTACACGGTGGAGCTGAAGTGGAAGATTTAAAACTCTCAATAAACTTGCAGCAAACAGCAGACTTTATTATGAGTTGTTTGTCCAAGAAGTCCATTTGAGCTCGGTATTTCACACCATCTATTGCCCGAGCAGAGTTATTATTGCCTTGTTCGGAAAGTGAAGTGCTTTTAACACTGATTTAATGCTTGTTGTTACGTGACATCTTGTGCTTGGAATCTCGCTTTTAGATTTGTGTTGATCGGTTCATATAAAAGTGCATCCATCCTTACATATACATTTATGTAACGTGTATAAAAAGGCAAGCATAAACCTTTATAAAAAATAAAAAAAAGCAACAGAATAAAATAAATGACATGAATTCATTAATGAAAGAACAAAGAAAATGAAATAATAAAAAAGAAAAAATGTAAAAAAAAAGCAACAGAATAAAATAATTTAAATGAATGAATTAATGAAAGAACAAAGAAAATGAAATAATAAAAAGAAAAAAGTATTAATTCAAAAGGGGAAAAATGCATAAAAATGGAAAATAAGATAAAATGTGTAAAAGACAAGAAATGATGGATAAATGAAAAATGCTCAAAATTTAAAAAAGCAAAAAAAACATTATAAATAGCGGAAAAAAGGACAAATGCAAAAATAAAATAGACATAAAAGAAAGAATTCAAAAAGGTGGAAAATGGAAAATGAGAAAAAATAGAAAACAAGAAAAAGCTTAAATGGGCAAAAATTTGAAGAAAGGAAAATGTCGAAAAAAGGGGGAAAAAAAGAGACATTTTATGACGAGAAAAGAAAGCGCTTCACATATTGTACGGTGTGGCACTGCAGTGTGTTTGGGCCGGGGGGCAGGCAGTGAAGCTTAGCAGGTGATACAGCATAAAAGGAGCTGAAATGATATAGTGCAGCGCACAGGCTGGATTGTAAGTCAGGAAGTGCTAAATACAGATATATGGCAGACATTAAAACGAGGCATTTACAAAGTGCCCTGTGCATCAACCTACATCACATCATTCTGCAGAGAACAGACTGTTTGGACTCTAAGTGCAATGAAGCTTTAATCCAAGTCAATCCATTGATCGAGTGGCTCAGATTCACACCTCAGGCCTTGCTTTGTAAAAGAAAAGTAACTAAGCTATGTATCGTATAATTTGTAGTGTTGATCGAGCGCCAAAGTGCTCGTGTGCTCGGGGTGCTCTGGCCGAACACATCGGTATGCTCGTGTGTTCTACCGAGCACCTGAGCACAATGGAAGTCAATGGGAGAACCCCAGGCACCCCCTGCTTGGAAGAGAAGAGGTTGTATGGTTCACAAAAAAAGATTAGAAATCGATGGAAACCCCATCAAAATGGTTTGTAAACAGTATTAGGAGGATAGCTGGTTGCGTCTTGGACTCCTATTATCTATGACATACAATAAACAACCACACAAAGGCTATATGCCAAAAGCCAGGTATATGCAAGCCATCGATCTATCCATGAGACAGATGACAGGCTTAGTCAGCATACCTTACAATGGCAGCCTTGTGCACTATGACACATTCCAAACCAGCTCTCATCTGACTGAGAACCAGTAAGCCTCAAAGTTAATTCAGATCTGTTGGATGGCTTGGGTGGACCTGCGCACCTAGATCAATATCATTAGGGAGACAAACGTTTTCTGATTGTCCTAACATAACATTCAATAACCTTTCTATACAGTTTTGTCATGTGAAAACTCCTTTGCATAAACATGGGCAAATGGGAAAGACATGCAAATAAACAGAATCTGCCTTGTTTTTCAGCTAAAAAAACATTTGCATGGAAAATTTTCGATCTACACTACTCATGAACAGCGCCATCTATTGGTTTCATAGTCTTATGACAAGAGAAATAGTATTGTCATAAGACTATTAAACCAATAGATGACGCTGTTCAGGAGTCATTAACTGCGCCATCTATTGGTTTCATAGTCTTATGACAAGAGTAATAGTATTGTCATAAGACTATGAAACCAATAAATGGCACTGTTCATGAGTCATGAACAGCGCCATCTATTGTTTTCATAGTCTTATGACAAGATTATTAGTGTAGCCTTTTGCATGGAAAATTCACGATAAAAATTTACGATCTACACTACTCATGAACAGCTCCATCAATTGGTTTCATAGTCTTATGACAACAGTAAAAGTCTTGTCATAAGACTATGAAACCAATAGATGGCGCTGTTCATGACTCATGAACAGTGCCATCTATTGGTTTCATAGTCTTATGACAATACTATTACTCTTGTCATAAGACTATGAAACCAATAGATGGCGCTGTTCATGAGTCATGAACAGCACCATCTATTGGTTTCATAGTCTTATGACAAGACTATCACTCTTGTCATAAGACTATGAAACCAATAGATGGCGCTGTTCATCTTGTTGGGCGCTAGTAAGTGGGGCACACTGCTCAACACAGTCCACACACTGTGTAACACTCAGCCTATAACAGCCTGCGCTAACACTGAGGTGTATATCGGATTGCTGCTATCATTCACACATATTCTAGCACTTTATCTGTGGTAATATAAGCTTGCTAGGGTGTATTTGAGGACTATTGCCCTGCTTGTAATGACTCATGAACAGCGCCATCTATTGTTTTCATAGTCTTATGATAAGACTATGAATCCAATAGATGGCACTGTTCATGAGTAGTGTAGATCGCGAATATTCTAATCGTGAATTTTTATTGAGAATTTTGTATGCAAAAGGCTACAATAATAATCTTGTCATAAGACTATGAAACCTCTAGATGGCGCTGTATAACTCACAGCTCTCTCCCTATACTATGTATGACTGACTGCTCTCCTCCTATACTGTGTATAACTGACAGCTCTCCTCCTATACTGTGTATGACTGACAGCTCTCCTCCTATACTGTGTATGACTGACAGCTCTGCTCCTATACTGTGTATGACTGACAGCTCTCTTCCTATACTGTGTATGACTGACAGCTCTCTCCTCCTATACTGTGTATAACTCACAGCTCTCTCCCTATACTATGTATGACTGACTGCTCTCCTCCTATACTGTGTATAACTGACAGCTCTCCTCCTATACTGTGTATGACTGACAGCTCTCCTCCTATACTGTGTATGACTGACAGCTCTGCTCCTATACTGTGTATGACTGATGGCTCTCTTCCTATACTGTGTATGACTGATGGCTCTCTCCCTATACTGTGTATGACTGACAGCTCGCCTCCTATACTGTGTATGACTGACAGCTCTCTCCCTATACAGTGTATGACTGACAGCTCTCTCCCTATACTGTGTATGACTGACAGCTCTCTCCCTATACAGTGTATGACTGACAGCTCTCCTCCTATACTCTGTATGACTGACAGCTCTCCTCCTATACTGTGTATAACTGACAGCTCTCCTCCTATACTGTGTATGACTGACAGCTCTCTCCCTATACTGTGTATGACTGACAGCTCTCCTCCTATACTCTGTATGACTGACAGCTCTCCTCCTATACTCTGTATGACTGACAGTATAGGGAGAGAGCTGTCAGTCATACTGTGTATGACTGTGTAAGACTATAGGGAGAGAGCTGTGTATGACTAATGTCTCTCCTCCTATACTGTGTATGACTGACAGCTCTCTTCCTATACTGTGTATGACTGAAAGCTCTCCTCCTATACTGTGTATGACTAACAGCTCTCTCCTCCTATACTGTGTATGACTGACAGCTCTCTTCCTATACTGTGTATGACTGACTGCTCTCCTCCTATACTGTGTATGACTGACAGCTCTCCTTCTATACTGTGTATGACTGACAGCTCTCTCCCTATACTGTGTATGACTGACAGCTCTCCTCCTATACTGTGTATGACTGACAACTCTCTCCCTATACTGTGTATGAATGACAGCTCTATCCCTATACTGTGTATGAATGACAGCTCGCCTCCTATACTCTGTATGACTGACAGCTCTCCTCCTATACTGTATATGACTGACAGCTCTCCTCCTATACTGTGTATGACTGACAGCTCTCCGCTAATACTGTATATGACTGACAGCTCTCTCCCTATACTGTGTATGACTGACAGCTCTCTTCCTATACTGTGTATGACTGACAACTCTCTTCCTATACTGTGTATGACTAACAGCTCTCCCTATACTGTTTATGAATGACAGCTCTCCTCCTATACTGTGTATGACTGACAGCTCTCTCCGTATACTGTGTATGACTGACAGCTCTCTCCTTCTATACTGTGTATGGCTGACAGCTCTCTCCCTATACTGTGTATGACTGACAGCTCTCTCTATACTGTGTATGACTGACAGCTCTCTCCCTATACTGTGTATGACTGACAGCTCTCTCCCTATACTGTGTATGACTGACAGCTCTCTCCCTATACTGTGTATGACTGACAGCTCTCTCCCTATACTGTGTATGACTGACAACTCTCTCCCTATACTGTGTATGACTGACAACTCTCTCCCTATACTGTGTATGACTGACAGCTCTCCTCCTATACTGTGTATGACTGACAGCTCTCTCCCTATACTGTGTATGACTGACAGCTCTCTCCCTATACTGTATATGACTGACAGCTCTCCTCTTATACTGTGTATGACTGACAGCTCTATCCCTATACTGTGTATGACTGACAGCTCTCTCCTCCTCTACTCTGTATGACTGACAGCTCTCCTCCTATACTCTGTATGACTGTCAGTATAGGGAGAGAGCTGTCAGTCATACTGTGTATGACTGTGTAAGACTATAGGGAGAGAGCTGTGTATGACTAATGGCTCTCCTCCTATACTGTGTATGACTGACAGCTCTCTCCCTATACTGTGTATGACTGACAGCTCTCTCCTCCTATACTGTGTATGACTGACAGCTCTCCTCTAATACTGTGTATGACTGACAGCTCTCTCCCTATACTGTGTATGACTGACGGCTCTCCTCCTATACTGTGTATGACTGACAGCTTTCTCCCTATACTGTGTATGACTGACAGCTCTCCTCTAATACTGTGTATGACTGACAGCTCTCTCCCTATACTGTGTATGACTGACAGCTCTCTCCCTATACTGTGTATGACTGACAGCTCTCTCCCTATACTGTGTATGACGGACAGCTCTCTCCCTATACTGTGTATGACTGACAGCACTCTCCCTATACTGTGTATGACTGACAGCTCTCCTCCTATACTGTGTATGACTGACAGCTCTCTCCGTATACTGTGTATGACTGACAGCTCTCTCCCTATACTGTGTATGACTGACAGCTCTCTCCCTATAGTGTGTATGACTGACGGCTCTCCTCCTATACTGTGTATGACTGACAGCTCTCTCCCTATACTGTGTATGACTGACGGCTCTCCTCCTATACTGTGTATGACTGACAGCTCTCTCCCTATACTGTGTATGACTGACAGCTCTCTCCCTATACTGTGTATGACTGACAGCTCTCTCCCTATACTGTGTATGACTGACAGCTCTCCTCCTATACTGTGTATGACTGACAGCTCTCTCCCCGTACTGTGTATGACTGACAGCTCTCTCCCTATACTGTGTATGACTGACAGCTCTGTCCCCGTACTGTGTATGACTGACAGCTCTCTCCCCGTACTGTGTATGACTGACAGCTCTCTCCCTATAGTGTGTATGACTGACAGCTCTCCTCCTATACTGTGTATGACTGACGGCTCTCCTCCTATACTGTGTATGACTGACAGCTCTCTCCCTATACTGTGTATGACTGACAGCTCTCCTCCTATACTGTGTATGACTGACAGCTCTCTCTGTATACTGTGTATGACTGACAGCTCTCTCCCCGTACTGTATATGACTGACAGCTCTCTCCCTATACTGTGTATGACTGACAGCTCTCTCCCTATACTGTGTATGACTGACAGCTCTCTCCCTATACTGTGTATGACTGACAGCTCTCTCCCTATACTGTGTATGACTGACAGCTCTCTCCCTATACTGTGTATGACTGACGGCTCTCCTCCTATGCTGTGTATGACTGACAGCTCTCTCCCTATACTGTGTATGACTGACAGCTCTCCTCCTATACTGTGTATGACTGACAGCTCTCTCCCTATACTGTGTATGACTGACAGCTCTCCTCCTATACTGTGTATGACTGACAGCTCTCCTCCTATACTGTGTATGACTGACAGCTCTCTCCCTATACTGTGTATGACTGACGGCTCTCTCCCTATACTGTGTATGACTCACAGCTCTCTCCCTATACTGTGTATGACTGACGGCTCTCTCCCTATACTGTGTATGACTGACAGCTCTCTCCCTATACTCTGTATGACTGACAGCTCTCTTCCCGTACTGTGTATGACTGACAGCTCTCTCCCTATACTGTGTATGACTGACAGCTCTCCCCCTATACTGTGTATGACTGACAGCTCTCTCCCTATACTGTGTATGACTGACAGCTCTCTCCCTATACTGTGTATGACTGACGGCTCTCTCCTCCTATACTGTGTATGACTGACAGCTCTCACTATACTGTGTATGACTGACAGCTCTCTCTCTATACTGTGTATGACTGACAGCTCTCTCCCTATACTGTGTATGACTGACAGCTCTCCTCCTATACTGTGTATGACTGACAGCTCTCTCCCTATACTGTGTATGACTGACAGCTCTCTCCCTATACTGTGTATGACTGACAGCTCTCCTCCTATACTGTGTATGACTGACAGCTCTCCTCCTATACTGTGTATGACTGACAGCTCTCTCCTCCTATACTGTGTATGACTGACAGCTCTCTCCCTATACTGTGTATGACTGACGGCTCTCTCCTCCTATACTGTGTATGACTGACAGCTCTCACTATACTGTGTATGACTGACAGCTCTCTCCCTATACTGTGTATGACTGACAGCTCTCTCCTTCTATACTGTGTATGACTGACAGCTCTCTCCCTATATTGTGTATGACTGACTGACTGCTCTCCTCCTATACTGTGTATGACTGACAGCTCTCTCCTCCTATACTGTGTATGACTGACAGCTCTCTCCCTATACTGTATATGACTGACGGCTCTCTCCTCCTATACTGTGTATGACTGACAGCTCTCCCTATACTGTGTATGACTGACAGCTCTCTCCTTCTATACTGTGTATGACTGACAGCTCTCTCCCTATATTGTGTATGACTGACTGACTGCTCTCCTCCTATACTGTGTATGACTGACAGCTCTCCTCCTATACTGTGTATGACTGACAGCTCTCCTCCTATACTGTGTATGACTGACAGCTCTCCTCCTATACTGTGTATGACTGACAGCTTTCTCCCTATACTGTATATGACTGACAGCTCTCCTCCTATACTGTGTATGACTGACAGCTCTCTCCCTATACTGTGTATGACTGACAGCTCTCCTCCTATACTGTGTATGACTGACAGCTCTCTCCTCCTATACTGTGTATGACTGACAGCTCTCCTCCTATACTGTGTATGACTGACAGCTCTCTCCCTATACTGTGTATGACTGACAGCTCTCTCCCTATACTGTGTATGACTGACAGCTCTCTCCTCCTATACTGTGTATGACTGACAGCTCTCTCCCTATACTGTGTATGACTGACAGCTCTCTCCCTATACTGTGTATGACTGACAGCTCTCTCCTCCTATACTGTGTATGACTGACAGCTCTCTCCCGTACTGTGTATGACTGACAGCTCTCTCCCTATACTGTGTATGACTGACAGCTCTCCTCCTATACTGTGTATGACTGACAGCTCTCTCCCTATACTGTGTATGACTGACAGCTCTCTCCCCGTACTGTGTATGACTGACAGCTCTATCCCCGTACTGTATATGACTGACAGCTCTCTCCCTATACTGTGTATGACTGACAGCTCTCTCCCTATACTGTGTATGACTGACAGCTCTCTCCCTATACTGTGTATGACTGACAGCTCTCTCCTCCTATACTGTGTATGACTGACAGCTCTCTCCCTATACTGTGTATGACTGACAGCTCTCTCCCTATACTGTGTATGACTGACAGCTCTCTCCTCCTATACTGTGTATGACTGACAGCTCTCCTCCTATACTGTGTATGACTGACAGCTTTCTCTCTATACAGTGTATGACTGACAGCTCTCTCTCTATACTCTGTATGACTGACAGCTCTCCTCCTATACTGTGTATGAC
This sequence comes from Bufo bufo, assembly GCF_905171765.1. Lineage (NCBI taxonomy): Eukaryota > Metazoa > Chordata > Amphibia > Anura > Bufonidae > Bufo > Bufo bufo. The sequence goes on along the minus strand of NC_053399.1, from coordinate 9,294,003 downwards.
TGACAGCTCTCTCCCTATACTGTGTATGACTGACAGCTCTCTCCCTATACTGTGTATGACTGACAGCTCTCTCCTCCTATACTGTGTATGACTGACAGCTCTCCTCCTATACTGTGTATGACTGACAGCTTTCTCTCTATACAGTGTATGACTGACAGCTCTCTCTCTATACTCTGTATGACTGACAGCTCTCCTCCTATACTGTGTATGACTAACAGCTCTCTCTCTATACTCTGTATGACTGACAGCTTTCTCCCTATACAGTGTATGACTGACAGCTCTCTCTCTATACTCTGTATGACTGACAGCTCTCCTCCTATACTGTGTATGACTGACAGCTCTCTCCTCCTATACTGTGTATGACTGACAGCTCTCCTCCTATACTGTTTATGACTGACAGCTCTCTCCTCCTATACTGTGTATGACTGACAGCTCTCCTCCTATACTGTGTATGACTGACAGCTCTCTCCCTATACTGTATATGACTGACAGCTCTCCTCCTATACTGTGTATGACTGACAGCTCTCTCCTCCTATACTGTGTATGACTGACAGCTCTCCTCCTATACTGTGTATGACTGACAGCTCTCTCCTCCTATACTGTGTATGACTGACAGCTCTCCTCCTATACTGTGTATGACTGACAGCTCTCTCCCTATACTGTGTATGACTGACAGCTCTCTCCCTATACTGTGTATGACTAACAGCTCTCTCCTCCTATACTGTGTATGACTGATAGCTCTCTCCCTATACTGTGTATGACTGACAGCTCTCCCCCTATACTGTGTATGACTGACAGCTCTCTCCCTATACTGTGTATGACTGACAGCTCTCTCCCTATACTGTGTATGACTGACAGCTCTCTCCTCCTATACTGTGTATGACTGACAGCTCTCTCCCTATACTGTGTATGACTGACAGCTCTCTCCCTATACTGTGTATGACTAACAGCTCTCTCCTCCTATACTGTGTATGACTGACAGCTCTCTCCCTATACTGTGTATGACTGACAGCTCTCTCCTCCTATACTGTGTATGACTGACAGCTCTCCTCCTATACTGTGTATGACTGACAGCTCTCTCCTCCTATACTGTGTATGACTGACAGCTCTCCTCCTATACTGTGTATGACTGACAGCTCTCTCCCTATACTGTATATGACTGACAGCTCTCCTCCTATACTGTGTATGACTGACAGCTCTCTCCGTATACTGTGTATGACTGACAGCTCTCTCCCTATACTGTGTATGACTGACAGCTCTCTCCCTATACTGTGTATGACTGACAGCTCTCTCCCTATACTGTGTATGACTGACAGCTCTCTCCCTATACTGTGTATGACTGACAGCTCTCTCTATACTGTGTATGACTGACAGCTCTCCTCCTATACTGTGTATGACTGACAGCTTTCTCTCTATACAGTGTATGACTGACAGCTCTCTCTCTATACTCTGTATGACTGACAGCTCTCTCCCTATACTGTGTATGACTGACAGCTCTCCTCCTATACTGTGTATGACTGACAGCTCTCTCCTCCTATACTGTGTATGACTGACAGCTCTCCTCCTATACTGTGTATGACTGACAGCTCTCCTCCTATACTGTGTATGACTGACAGCTCTCTCCCTATACTGTGTATGACTGACAGCTCTCTCCCTATACTGTGTATGACTGACAGCTCTCCCTATACTGTGTATGACTGACAGCTCTCTCCCTATACTGTGTATGACTGACAGCTCTCTCCCTATACTGTGTATAACTGACAGCTCTCTCCCTATACTGTGTATGACTGACGGCTCTCCTCCTATACTGTGTATAACTGACAGCTCTCTCCCTATACTGTGTATGACTGACAGCTCTCTCCCTATACTGTGTATGACTGACAGCTCTCTCCCTATACTGTGTATGACTGACGGCTCTCCTCCTATACTGTGTATAACTGACAGCTCTCTCCCTATACTGTATATGACTGACAGCTCTCTCCCTATACTGTGTATGACTGACAGCTCTCCTCCTATACTGTGTATGACTGACAGCTCTCTCCCTATACTGTGTATGACTGACAGCTCTCCTCCTATACTGTGTATGACTGACAGCTCTCTCCTCCTATACTGTGTATGACTGACAGCTCTCCTCCTATACTGTGTATAACTGACAGCTCTCTCCCTATACTGTGTATGACTGACAGCTCTCTCCCCGTACTGTGTATGACTGACAGCTCTCTCCCCGTACTGTATATGACTGACAGCTCTCTCCCTATACTGTGTATGACTGACAGCTCTCTCCCTATACTGTGTATGACTGACAGCTCTCTCCTCCTATACTGTGTATGACTGACGGCTCTCTCCCTATACTGTGTATAACTGACAGCTCTCTCCCTATACTGTGTATGACTGACAGCTCTCCCTATACTGTGTATGACTGACAGCTCTCTTCCTATACTGTGTATGACTAACAGCTCTCCTCCTATACTGTGTATGACTGACAGCTCTCTCCCTATACTGTGTATGACTGACAGCTCTCCCTATACTGTGTATGACTGACGGCTCTCCTCCTATACTGTGTATGACTGACAGCTCTCCCTATACTGTGTATGACTGACAGCTCGCCTCCTATACTGTGTATGACTGACAGCTCTCCCTATACTGTGTATGACTGACAGCTCTCTCCCTATACTGTGTATGACTGACAGCTCTCTCCCTATACTGTGTATGACTGACAGCTCTCTCCTCCTATACTGTGTATGACTGACGGCTCTCTCCCTATACTGTGTATAACTGACAGCTCTCTCCCTATACTGTGTATGACTGACAGCTCTCCCTATACTGTGTATGACTGACAGCTCTCTTCCTATACTGTGTATGACTAACAGCTCTCCTCCTATACTGTGTATGACTGACAGCTCTCTCCCTATACTGTGTATGACTGACAGCTCTCCCTATACTGTGTATGACTGACGGCTCTCCTCCTATACTGTGTATGACTGACAGCTCTCCCTATACTGTGTATGACTGACAGCTCGCCTCCTATACTGTGTATGACTGACAGCTCTCTCCCTATACAGTGTATGACTGACAGCTCTCTCCCTATACAGTGTATGACTGACAGCTCTCTCCCTATACTGTGTATGACTGACAGCTCTCCCTATACAGTGTATGACTGACAGCTCTCTCCCTATACTGTGTATGACTGACAGCTCTCCCTATACTGTGTATGACTGACAGCTCTCCTCCTATACTGTGTATGACTGACAGCTCTCTCCCTATACTATGTATGACTGACAGCTTTCTCCCTATACTGTGTATAATTGGCAGACTTCCAGCGTTTGCAGTCTGCAGTGGGGGCCTCCAGAAGCTCCTGATTATGGGGGCTCCTCCTCGTACAATGTGTGGCACCCGGCCTATGCCGGAGCTGCTCAGTACTGATTTCCTCAACATGACTGGGTCGTCAGTGACCCAGCGTTTTCATCAGGGTCTCTGACAACTGCTTATGTTTCCTTCACATAGGAGCATAAAACTGTTAAAGATTCCCTTCCCTGGTAAAGCATGGAGCCCCGTTTTTTTTCATGAATTTTGATTAGACTCAATCACCCTCAATATAAATCAGTCGATTATTGTACAATTTTAAGCAATAAATAAAGTTGACTTAAAATAAAAAATACAAGGGAATGTAATAAATTGCGCTCATTACCGGATCGCGTCGCCTCTGAACTTGGTGCTTTTTTGCATTCAGCTTCCCTCCTTGCAGTCCCCATATAGGTGACTGATTATTGCCTTCCCCTTTCATACGTCTCCTCAGTTAGCCCCTGCTTGGCTTATTAAGTTGGTATATCAAGTCAGCGTGTCCCTTAGTTATCGTACACAAACTGTAAGCGCGCGGCATAATTCCGTATCTGTCCCTCTACCTGTCATTTCACTCCTCTTTACTGATGTTGAAAGAAATTCCTACTGTCAGTCATATAAGCAATTCACTTTGTTCCGCGGCAGTGACATCCTTGTTTTGTTTCCCCCCACCGCCCGGCACCACAGAACCGGCTCCTCGAATTAGCATTCTCGAAAAATTTAGACTACCTCATTAGACTGAATAAATTTAAAAGCTGATATATATTTTTTTTTTTGAGATGTCCTGACTTCTCCATCGTCGCATTTTCGGCGTGTTTGGAAAGAGTCGCAGAAAAGCTTGGCTCGCAGGGATGTATTTTATGTTTTAAGGACCACGGGGTGTTTTAAGGCTTCAAAAACCGCCTTTCCTAAAATAGTCTCTTAATTATGATGTTTCTGTCGCGCTGGATCGGCCTTTATGGTTCTTCCACGCAGGAGGAGTTGAGTCTGGGAATTGCGTCGAAAAGGGGCTTGGTGACAGTAAGGTTTAATTGGGGACGAGCCGAGGAGATGGCGGCGGGCGGTGAGGGGGGAGGTATGAGGTAAGCAGTCACAATTTGTTAGAAAATGCGCAATGTATACTGATATCCAGGTGCCTCATGTTCACGCTAATCCAGTCCCCTGGGGTACATAAGTTATTTACACGTAAATAATGGCTAGGTACAACACTGATAGTGACCCGCTACAGCACAATACCTAGTCTTTACTGGTACCTCCTGGCGCTGTGTAGAAACTTAGAGGCATCTTGTATGTGTCAGTGGAAATAAGGAGATCTCAAAGTTCTCAGACTGTCAAACGTTTCAGAGAACTGCTCGCCAGCGACGGCATCTCTGCCGACCGCCCCATGCACATGCATGCTCGGCTCACCTGCGGCCGCTCCTAGAGGTGAAAAAAGGATTGGGCATGTTCAAATCCAAGTGCCGGTTCCCCCTTCCTTTCAAAATCTGCAATCGGGGGAGAGTCGAGAAGCTCTCATAAAAATAACCGGTTGATTGATCTATTACTGCGCCGGTGTTGGGTACAATAACTTTAACCCTTTGAGAAATATCCAGCTCAAAATTTATGTCCGCCTTTGAATATTATTTCATGTTGTGTTTATTTATTTTTTGTCGCACGAAATTTGTCGCACCAATGTCGAGCAACAGTTTTTTAAATGGTAGCCTATGGTGTCGCATTGCAACATGCTGCGACTGCGACACGGCAGTCGCAAAAAACCCATCCAAAATGGATTTTTCTGCGACTGTCGCAGGTCGTAGGACAACATCATAGACTATCATCAAAAATTGTCGCGCGACATCAGTGTTGCGCGACACATGTTGCCGTGTAGTTGTGCCCTATGTGTCGTCGTGTAGCCCTAGCCTAAAACATTTTAAATCAATTTTTATTGAGGTTTTTGGGAGGCAAAATAAACAAAACACTATTTTGGAATTTAATTTTCTGATATTCACATAACTGGCCGTTATAGATGTGGTGATACCAAATATTTTGTGAAAAAAATACTTAGGCCCCTTTCACACGGGCGAGATTTCCGCGCGGGTGCAATGCGTGAGGTGAACGCATTGCACCCGCACTGAATCCGGACCCATTCATTTCTATGGGGCTGTGCACACGAGCGGTGATTTTCACGCATCACTTGTGTGTTGCGTGAAAATCGCAGCATGCTCCTCTTTGTGCGTTTTTCACATAACGCAGGCCCCATAGAAATTAATGGGGTTGCGTGAAAATCGCAAACATCCGCAAGCAAGTGCGGATGCGGTGCGATTTTCACGCACGGTTGCTAGGAGACCATCGGGATGGGGACCCGATCATTATTATTTTCCCTTAGAACATGGTTATAAGGGAAAATAATAGTATTCTGAATACAGAATGCTTAGTACAATAGCGCTGGAGGGGTTAAAAAAAATGTAAAAAAATGTAACTCAACTTAATCCACTTGTTTGCGCAGCCGGCATCTCTTCTGTCTTGTTCTGTGAGGAATAGGACCTTTGATGACGTCACTACGTTCATCACATGGTCCGTCACATGATCCATCACCATGGTAAAAGACCATGTGACTGACCATGTGATGAGCGTAGTGGCGTCATCAAAGGTCCTATTCCTCACAGAACAAGACAGAAGAAATGCCGGCTGCGCGAACAAGTGGATTAAGGTGAGTTAAATTATTATTATTATTTTTTTAACCCCTCCAGCGCTATTGTACTATGTATTCTGTATTCAGAATGCTATTATTTTCCCTTATAACCATGTTATAAGGGAAAATAATACAATCTACAGAACATTGATCCCAAGCCCGAACTTCTGTGAAGAAGTCCGGGTCTGGGTACCACAGTCAGTTTTTTATCACGCGCGTGCAAAGCGCATTGCACACGCGCGATAAAAACTGAGCAACGGAACGCAATTGCGTACCTACTCGCGCGGGTTGACTGCAATTGCGTACCTACTCGCGCGGGTTGACTGCAATTGCGTACCTACTCACGCGGGTTTGCCGCAATGCACCGGGACGCATCCGGACCTAATCCGGACATGCTCGTCTGCAAGGGGCCTTATTTTTCATAAAATAAATATATATTTTTTTTCAAATTTTTGCTCCCAGCACGGGACTTGAACCTGAATATTCTCTGATAATAAACTATAATGCTTTTGTATTGCAGTGCATTATGTCTGTAAACTGTAAATCTGATAGGATGTCTGTTAGGACATGTGGCCTTTGGGTTTCTGGATTCAGAGATATTCGAAGTTCAGGGATTCCCAGATTTTACATAGAATTTTGTTTATCTGGCTAACCGATTTGCTGTTAGGAAGCTGTAGGGAAAATACAGAGTTCAGCGAAACAATGTGTTACACGGTTACAAATATCTCCCGCATCCGTGCATTCTTTAGCCAAGAGTCTGCAAAAATGCTTGTACTTGCCCTCATCACCTCCCGCCTAGACTACTGTAACATCCTCCCCTATGCCCTCCCATCTAGCACCCTCGTACTTCTCCAATCTATCCTATCTGCTGCCCGACTAATCCACCTCTCACCCCGTTACTCCTCTGCCCTCTACCAATCCCTTCACTGGCTCCCCTCTGCCCAGCGAATTCAGTTCAAAATACTAACAAATACATACAAGGCCGTCCACAACCTGTCCCCTCCCTACATCTGTGAGCTACTTTCCCGATACATCCCCGCACGTAATCTCCGATCCTCACAAGACCTCCTTCTCTCCTTTTCCCACAATCGCCTACAAGATTTCTCCCGTGCATCCCCCGTACTATGGGACTCTCTACCCCAACATATCAGACTCTCACCTACAGTGGAATCCTTCAAAAGAAACCTAAAAACCCACCTCTTCAGACAAGCCGACAACCAGTGACCCTGCTGCCTCTATACCGCCAGGACCAGCTTTACCGTCCCGTGTCCTTCTCTCATACCCTGTATATTGTAAGCCCTCGCGGGCAGGGTTTTCCCTCCTTCTGTACCAGTTTGTATGTATGTGCACCTCTTATCATACGTACAGGTCCATCGAATGAATGGCGCTATAATAATAAATAATAATAATGGTGGAGCGTGCATGGTCAGTCTGAGCCGGTCTGAGTGCGAGTTGCCCTTTGCAGGACGGCATATGACTTCACTTGCAGCCCCATGTAAACCCGTCCTATCCAGGTCAGACCGGCCTGCCAATGAACACTAGTTCCTCAGGGGTGTCAGACACTGCTTGGCCTACGGTGGCCTCTGTGGGTAGTGATAAAAATTGAGCTTATGGAGTTAAAGGGATCCCATCACATTGCACATACAGTCCAATCCGTGGATGGCATGTTACAGAGCAGGAGGAGCTGAACAGATTGATATATAGTTTTGTGTGAAAAGATTCAGTATAGCTTGTATTTTATCCATTTAAATTCCTGCTCTTTAAATACTTGGGAGTGCGGTGGGCGGTCCTACTCATACAGTGGGCGGTGCTACTCACACAGGAAATCCTGTTGATCACTTTTAGGACCGCCCACTGATCTCCTTAGCCAAAAAAGAGCAGGAATTAAATTGAATAAAATACAAGTTCTACTGAATCTTTTCCTATAAAAATATATATCAATCTGCTCAGCTCCTCCTGCTCTTTAACACGCTGCCCAAAGATTACACTGCATTTTTTACATGATGGGTTCCCTTTAAAGGGGTATTCCAGAAAAATCAACTTATTCCCTGTCCACTTGATAGAGGATAACTTTTAGATCGGTGCAGTCTGACTGCTGCGACCTGCACTATCATGAGAACAGGGGTCGAGCATGCGTGCTGCAGCTTTATCAACTTGGTATGGCGCTCCGTTATCGACAGCAGTCCCATAGACTTTGCATGAAACAGCAGCTTGACTGCCGCTCCATTCATGCAGAGGACACAAGACGCCCCTTCTCATCATTAGTGGGGGTCCAACAATCATCCCTTATATTGTGGATAGAGGATAACTTTTTTTTATTTTTTTTTATAGCTGGAGAGTGGGGCCCTGGGGGTCCAAGATGCCTCAGTCCAACTCTAATGGTAGGACTGAGCAGTGCTAGATAGATGCATGGTTGAGACAGAACTGACTATCAAATATAGTAGAGTTGAGTTTGTCATCTCCCAAAATATCTTAGGGACAGAATTTTATAACTTCACCCATGTGACCGTATTTTCCATCCGCGTGCTATCGCCATTTAATTTTATATTCATTTCCGTGCACACATCCATATTTTTCTGCAGATCTGTGCGGCCGATCCTCAAATTATAGAACATGTCCTATTTTTGTGCATATTGAGGACATGAATGGTCCTTTCTGGGAGTGAGTTAAATACGGAGTGCGCACGGAAAGTTTCCGGATTTCAAGAAGATAGGGACACGGCCGTGTGCACGAGGCGTGAAAGTACTCTGTTGCCACGATGCCACGTACAACTAGGATTATGCAGAAATCCCACATTGTCCTCTAATAAAACAGTTAAACCGCAGAAGATATTAAGTAGCGAATGAACCGGCGTTTCATCCCTTTGTGTACAAAACATCCACATTGTTGCTGCGCTCCACATCCAAGATACGAGATTGAAGGCAGAGTTAAAATCATTGTGCATCCGGCAGTGCGCAGACAAAGCTTAATGGAATGTGTGAGCGTGAACGCGTTCGCTAGGAATAAAAAATATTCAACATGTAAAGGCGGACATACACGCAAGAGGGGGGGGGGGGGAGAAAAAAACCCCTCACATTGTTCTAAGGACGGCAGCGACGAATACGGCTGTAATTTTAATGTTTCTTGCTGTAAAAAGGTCATCATTGGCGAGGTCGGGTTTTTCTTAAGGTCATTTCACATTGAGATATCTGCCTGCTTTTGACATTTCATGCAGAAGAGGCACAACTATCCTGACACATGAAATGGCTTCTTTACAAACCCAGTGGCTATTTCTATCAACATCTGTTATTTTTCTACAAAAGGCAAATATGCATTGATTGCAAACAAGGCGGCCGCGCTTTCACATAGGAACACGGCAGAGATTTTCCTCCAAAGAATCTGGAAGATTGTGTCGGCTTGTTCGGAGGCGTAGTAAGGGAAGGATCTGATATCTGCAGATATTGTATTAGGGGTCGCTCTCTAATATAATAATATTACGGGAACTGTCTGCCTGTAGCACATGCCCCTCTTTATTGATGAGAGAATCGCTCAAAATTCGATTCGGGTTCCATTCAACCGTTTCGATTCGGGTCCAAATGGAAAGTGCTCCAGTTGGCTTGAAAATTGGAGTGTAACACTCTGAGGTCTCCTAGGGCTCTTTTTTCACTCTTGTCTCTAACTTTTTCTTTCTTTATTATTTTTTTAAAGGGGTTGTCCAGGTTCACGTAGAGAGAAAATTACTTAAAGGGGTTTTCCGGGTTCAGAGTTCAACCAGGACATATCCCCTTCTTCCCCCACTCAGCACCTCTGCCATTTTATGCTCCGATGCTTTCCCTTGCCCTGTGCTGTATCTCGCAGGGAAAGGCCTTTTCCTGGAGATCCGGTGACGTCCTGGGCTCTCCATGGGGACTGCTAGGCGGAGGCTTCCGCCCAGCAGTGAGCCCGGTGACGTCACCGGCACTAATGGGCAGGCTTTAGCGCTGCCCTAGCCTATAAAATAGCTAAGGCAGCGCTAAATCCCGCCCATTAGTGCTGGTGACGTCACCGGGAACACTGCTGGGGGAAGCCTCTGCCTAGCAGTGTAAAAATGTAGAGAGTGGCTCTTCATTCCAGCTCATAGAGGGGGTCCCTGATCGAGGACCTCCCTCTAAGAAAACGACATGCCCTCATAGGTCATACTGCATGCACAATGGTTGTCTTCATGAGTCATGGCGCTACCCCTTAAAGAGGACCTTTCACCGATCCTGACATTGTGAACTAAGTATCATGACATATACAGCAGCGCCCAGGGATCTCACTGCACTTACTATTATCCCTGGGTGCCGCTCCGTTCTCCCGTTATGTCCTCCGGTATGTTCGGGAACTTGGTTATAGTAGGCGGAGTCTGCCCTTGTCCTGTGGGCGCCTCCTTCTCCTAGGCTGTAGCGCTGGCCAATCGCAGCGCACAGCTCACAGCCTGGGAGGTTTTTTTCTCCCAGGCTGTGAGCTCTGCGCTGCGATTGGCCAGAAGGAGACGCCCAGCAGAACAAGGGCAGACTCCGCCTACTATAACCAAGTCCCCGAACATACCGGAGGACATAACGGGAGAACGGAGCGGCGCCCAGGGATAATAGTAAGTGCAGTGAGATCCCCGGGCGCCGCTGTATATGTCATGATACTTAGTTCACAATGTCAGGATCGGTGAAAGGTCCTCTTTAAAGAAGTTTTCTAGAACTTCGAAATAGATTCTCTATCTTTAGGATAGGTCATCGATATCCGATGTGGGGGGTCTGACATCTCGAATGTTTTCTAATACTTGTATCTTTCTTGCTTCAACTTTGTGCATTTGCAACCATTTTAATATACTTTCTGTTTTAGTTCCTCGCTGTTTCTTCTTGCTGTATGTATAAACATCCTGGTGCACGCCTGTACTAGCCTAATGCTGATCACTGTAGAGAGTTTGCTACAATTGCATTCAGTCTACAGCAGACAATGCTGTGTGAGCTAAATATGTGCAGCAGCAGCACAAATCTCTCCTGCCCTAAAAGGTACAATGTATCAGTGCAGGAAAAAGTATCAGGCAGGAGTCTACTGTTCAGCTCTACCTGTCATTCTATCTCTCTATCTATCTATCTATCTATCTATCTATCTATCTATCTATCTATCTATCTATTATCTATCTATCTATCTATTATCTATCTATCTATCTATTATCTATCTATTATCAGTCTATCCATCTATCTATCTATCTATCTATCTATCTATCTATCTATCTATCTATCTATCATCTATCTTATATCTATTATCTATCTATCTATCTATCTATCTATCTATTATCAGTCTATTATCAGTCTATCCATCTATCTATCTCTATCTAGAAACCTAAAATGCACCCTAACCTTTAGGCCCCTTTCACACGGGCGAGATTTCTGTGCGGGTGCGATGCGTGAGGTCAACGCATTGCACCCGCACTGAATCCGGACCCATTCATTTCTATGGGACTGTGCATATGAGCGGTGATTTTCACGCATGACTTGTGATTTTCACGCAACGCAGGCCCCATAGAAGTGAATGGGGCTGCGTGAAAATCGCAAGAATCCGCAAGCAAGTGCGGATGCGGTGCGATTTTCACGCACGGTTGCTAGGAGACGATCGGGATGGAGACCCGATCATTATTATTTTCCCTTATATCATGGTTATAAGGGAAAATAATGGCATTCTGAATACAGAATGCATAGTACAATAGGGCTGGAGGGGTTAAAAAAAATAATAATAATTTAACTCACCTTAATCCACTTGATCGCGGAGCCCGTCTTCTCTTCTGTCTTCATCTTTGCTGTGCACAGGAAAAGGACCTGTGGTGACGTCACTGCGCTCATCACATGGTCCGTCACATGCTCCATCACCATGGTAAAAGATCATGTGATGGACCATGTGATGAGCGCAGTGACGTCATCAAAGGTCCTATTTCTCAAAGAAGAAGACAGAAGAGAAGCCGGCTGGAACAAGTGGATTAAGGTGAGTTAAATTATTATTATTTTTTTTAACCCCTCCAGCCCTATTGTACTATGCATTCTGTATTAAGAATGCTATTGTTTTCCCTTATAACCATGTCATAAGGGAAAATAATAAAATCTACACAACACCGAACCCAAACCCGAACTTCTGTGAAGAAGTACGGGTTCGGGTTCGGGTCTGGGTACCAAACATGCCGATTTTTCTCACGCGCGTGCAAAACGCATTACAATGTTTTGCACTCGTGCGGAAAAATCGTGCATTTTCCCGCAACGCACCCGCATCTTATCCGGGCCAAAAACATGACGCCCTTGTAAAAGAGGCCTTACAGGTGAACTTAATGTGACCTTCTGTAACCTTCTGAATGCACATGTCCAGCTGTTCAGTGTTTCAGTACTTTTTGCACAACTTGCTGTTCTCTAACAAGGAGCTTAACAGCAAAATTCACAGCAGGTGTTTGATCCATGAATTGCCCAATAGTGATGGCCAAACATCGGCTAGGACGTTTCGCGAACGCGATCACGCGTGGTCCCTGTTAGGTAAATGCATAGTGAGAAGTGTTACACATTTCTGGAGGCTCAGCCTTCAGAGAAAAGTGCAGTGTGAGGAAAACTGCTTCAGAGAAAGACCTGGACCTGTTAACTACTCATGCAGCCGTGTAACCTATAAGAACTGTGGAGAATCTGGACATTGTGTAACAACTGCCAGTCCATGGATGCTGAGAACTGACTGATGCATCTAAATGTAATTCTTTAGTAAAGACCCGTTGTGCTATTAACTTGGCCTCATTATTTCTTGCACTGCCACACTGCACCAACATCATCTTCAGCTGCCAAGGGACCCTGCCTTACACCTCACAAGTCATCACCATCGAGGGCCCCCTGAACCACCATCAGGCAGGAGAACCCCAGAACCAGAGTGTGCCCCTAAGGGAGTAAAAGTTGTACCCCTCCTATCACTGCACGGCCTGATCGGTGAGTACAGGGCTGGACTGGTCCCCCAGAGTGCCAGAGGATCCTCTGGTGGGTCCAAGCTCTGACACAATAATGGGCCCCTTTATAAAGCAGGGCCGCTAAGGTCTAGAAGAGGATGAGCCTCCAGAATCATTTCCTCTGTTGGGCCCAAGGAAATTCAGTCTCACGCTATGTGAGTACAACTACTCCCATCCTCCACACCACCCGTGCGGCTCGCTGCATATCCATTTATCTATCATATTGCCTTATATAGTCAGCATTAGTCAGTGTGTCATGTCTATGCACCGTGCAATTTAATAAAATATCAATCTTATTTCCGTCCCGGCCACTCTCCTCCCCTGGAAGTGGGTCGAGCCCTTTGCCCCCCTGCTTACAGTATCACATGACGACCTTTCACTAAAGCCCAGCTCTAATTTTTTGCTTCAGTGATTAAGGATCAGAATTTGTCACAAAAGGAAAAAAAAAAGTTCACATTCCAAATGCAAAGAAATCATTTCTGGAACTATGAAAACAATTTCTCAAAGAAAAATAATTGTCCTGACACGGAAAGCAATAAACAATTGGGAGATTATGAGGGGGGGGGGGGGACATTTAATTTGAGTTGGAGAGCACACATTTGCACTAAGAATTAAATTTCATCCTAATACATCTGTTATACAAACACGGCGCGGCACGTGAGACCGGACTGCAAAAGATAGAATTAATTTGGTCAATAAGACAACAGTAATGAACGATTTCTGAATTATTCTAATATAAATGTCCAAATAAACCCAGAAATTTTTTAATTTCAAATTACGGGAAAAAAAAAGAAATTGCAATTTTCTTTCTTTCCAAGTCTCTGCACCGGCAACAAATCAAATATTATGCTAATAAGTCGCTGTATGAAATGTTAAAGAGACAGAACTTCCATTTTCTTATATCCGGCTGGGGTGCTATAAAATGACAGACAAAAGTATCTATAAGATTCTATTCGTTTTTTCGTATTTTAATTTTGATTTATCATTTTGCCTGGAAGCCATATTTGTCTGTTTCCTACAGTATCACTGCATATAATGTAATTGTATAAAGCTATTGAGGTGATCCTGACAATAAACTCTTTTAGTCCTCCTCCTGGGTGGGTCCCGTCTGAGTTTGGGCCCCAAAGCAGCCACTTCCCCCGTGACTGGAGAGCCCACCATTTGCATACACAATTTTCTCAGGGTGCTTTTCCAGTAATTAAGTCTCCATAAACCACCTAGATGTCTTCAATGATGACTAGTAGTTTCCCCAAAAGCTGTTTTCCTACCATGGATGATAGTGTTGAGCAAGCACCAAAGTGCTCGTGTGCTCGAGTAGAACACTTTGGGTGTTCTACCAAGCACCCGAGCACAATGGAAGTCAATAGGAGAACCCTAGGCACCCCCTGCTCTGAAGAGGGGAGGGTGTCGGGACTTTAGTTTGGCTTAGGAGTCCCTGCTTTGACTCCATATATAGCTACTGTATGTCCATATATGAAGTCAGTGCTTGAAAACACCCCAGTGTATTTAAATCTAATTTAGCCTATATTTCAGAAAAGTTTCTGCCGGGATTCAAACTCACAATCTTCTGTATTACAAACAAGGCACTTAACCACTCAGCTATAATAGTTTCTGACAGGATTTAAGCTCACAGCTTCTGCATCACAGCCCAGAACTTTAACCACTATACCATATAGCTGCATAGCCAGGCATTAAAAAAAATAAATACAAATATGAGACTTCTACTGTATAGGTCTCTGTAGAAGTACAGTACAGTAGAAGTCTCATATTATTTTTATTTTATTATTATTATTTATTTATTTTTAAAGTAACTGGCTATGCAGCTGATATAGCTGAGTGGTTAAGTGCCTTGCCTCTAATGCAAAAGGTTGAGAGTTTGAATCTTTGCAGAAAATATTCTGAAATACAGGCTAAGGCTACTTTCACACTAGCGTTCGGGGCTCCGCTTGTGAGTTCCGTTTGAAGGGTCTCACAAGCGGCCCCGAACGGATCCGTCCAGCCCTAATGCATTCTGAATGGATGCGGATCTGCTCAGAATGCATCAGTCTGGCTCCGTTTGTCCTCCGCTCCGCTCAGCAGGCGGACACCTGAACGCAGCTTGCAGCGTTCAGGTGTCCGCCTGGCCGTGCGGAGGCAAACGGATCCGTCCAGAATTACAATGTAAGTCAATGGGGACGGATCCGTTTGAAGTTGACACAGTATGGCTCAATTTCCAAACGGATCCGTCCCCCATTGACTTTCAATGTAAAGTCAAAACGGATCCGTTTGCATTATCATGAACAAAAAAAAAAAAATATTTTTTTTTTTTTTTTTTTTTGTTCATGGTAATGCAAACGGATCCGTTCTGAACGGATCTAAGCGTTTGCATTATAGGTGCGGATCCGTCTGGGCACATACCAGACGGATCCGACCTAAACGCAGGCGTGAAAGTAGCAATTAGATTTAAATACACTGGGGTGTCCCCAAGCACTGACTCCATATGTGGACATAGCTATAAATGGAGTCAGAGCAGGGACTCCTAAGCCGCGGACTCACACTGTACAGCGATCTTTTGCATAGAAATAGAGGCTAAATTAGATTAAAATACACTGACTTGAGCACAAGTGGTGTTTGGCCGAGCAGAGCGATGCTCGGGCCGAACACCAGAGCATGCTCGCTCAACACTAATGGACAGTGGCGTACCTACCATATAGGCAGACCACACAGCTGTTATGGGGCCCATGAGAAAGAGGGGCCCGAAGTGGAGGAGAGGCCCCGCCCCCTAATTGCTCCTGTCTATTTTTCTAAAGCTAAAGGACCTTTGATGAGTCATCACAGGTCCTGTAAGGAAACTGCACAGTGTAAAGTGTAGTTCCCAGGTTAGAACAGTGCATCTGCCAGGACCTGTGATGACATCATCTTCAACATTACAGGTCCTGCAGAATCTAGCAAAGGAACTGCACCAAAAATGGTGTAGTTCCTAGGTTTGAAAGGTACATCTGCCAGGACCTGTGATGACATCTTCACAGGTCCTTCAACCCCTAACAGCAAGTATTAGAAGTTCACAATCATCTCTGCATCAATCTATACAGACTGGAATGGAGTAGTAAGAGGAGGTCCTCCACTTCTCATCATTTACCCCCCCCCCCCCCCCATGCCCTGTTTTTACTCATTGCTCACTTATGTATAATACTTCAGACATTTACAGTGACCACTACCTCATGTACCTCACACACACAGTGACTAATGTATAACTGACCACATACTTCTGTAAACACTGCATCTACAGTATTATACCTTGTATGCCTCACATCAATACACTGCTCTGTATATATATATATATATATATATATATATATGTATATATATATATACACTGCATATATTACACAGTATTATAGATGCAATATGTACAGATATATAGTATATACAGCAGTGTACTGATATATGAGGGACGAGGTATAATAGATGTAGTGTGTACATATATATTGTATATACAGCAGTGTACTGATATGTGAGGTACAAGCTGTCAAAACACTGCTGTATTTACTATATACCTGTACACACTGCATATATTATACCTCGAACCTCACATATCAGTACACTGCTGTATATACTATATATCTGTGCACACTACATCCATTATACCTTGTACCTCACATATTACACTACTGTATATACTATATACCTGTACACACTGCATATATTATACCTCAAACCTCACATATCAGTACACTGCTGTATATACTATATATCTGTACACACTGCATATATTATACCCTGTATCTCACATATCAGTACACTGCTGTATATACTATATATCTGTACACACTGCATATATTATACCCTGTATCTCACATATCAGTACACTGCTGTATATACTATATATCTGTACACACTGCATATATTATACCCCATACCTCACATATCAGTACACTGCTGTATATACTATATATCTGTGCACACTACATCCATTATACCTTGTACCTCACATATTACACTGCTGTATATACTATACATCTGTACACACTGCATATATTATACCCTGTATCTCACATATTACACTGCTGTATATACTATACATCTGTACACACTGCATATATTATACCCTGTATCTCACATATCAGTACACTGCTGTATATACTATATATCTGTACACACTGCATCTATTATACCTCTTTTGTGTGCCAGGGCTGTTTTGTTATCCCAATCCGGCCCTGATGGCATAAATTATAAAACTCAGCAGCAAGAATAGTTCATGGAACAAAGGGAGAGCCCTGGAATGGTTAGTGGGAGGGGCTATAAAAGGGGAATGGGGGCCCAATTTAGATTCTTGCTATGGGGCTCAGTGATTTCTATGTACGCCCCTGCTAATGGATGATCAAATCTTTTAAAAGTTCCATGTTGCCATGCATTTGCTGGTGTCAGCCATGGGATCTTTTCCACGTTGCCATGAATGGTGACCCACAACATAGAGACTCATTGATTTTTTTTTATTTTTCTCCATAAACCCAGATTTTACATGTGCATTTTGTCCATGGTTTAACTGAGGTCTAGGGGGCAAACTGAGAGGGGTCAGGATTAAGATGAATTGACTATTGGTGAGTCCGTATCCAGAGTACTCCTTTAAGAGGTTCTACTCACAAGCAGTCCCTTTAGTTGGACAGCCACAGTCTAGCAACTGAGAGACCTCTTGTTAGACATCTCCAAGGGAAGCCACACAGGTGAAGGGCCGTGCATGTAATAATGGACCAACCCAGCCTGTCAGATAAGCCATTGCTTGTTAGTGGCTTTTCGCTCTGGATCATAAAGGGGGGCTCTGAATGGAGGACCCTATATGACACCTATATCCCGTACCAGGCAACATGGAAAAGGGTTCTTCATGTTGGACACCATAGTGCTCAATAAAGGGTCAGTGACAATTAAAGTCCAGGGGTCAAAATTATATTCAGCCCACCCATCCCTGGGTCAGGATTGGATCTAAGGCTGGCCATACACATTGGATAGCTGCATGCTCTGCTGCGGATGCATGTGTTCTCAATGAGGAGAAGAAAGTAAACCTCTGGCTTATCTCTCCTTGAACATAAGAATTAGACATGTTGGAATCCAACTGCCCCCCTTGGGGGGAGAGTCTGGAGGCCAACATACAGATTAGATGGTTGGCTGGTCAATAGGTTCACCTGGCCTTCATGTAATGAATATGACCCGCTTAAAGGGGTTGCTCAGTGCTATTATGTTTTTTCTGTATACAGTAGCTCACATGGAGTTAAAAATATAAAATAAGTCATCCCCACCACTGATTCCTCTCTGATGCTTCTGTGGTCCTCACTGCTCCCCACTTCCTGTTTCCAGCTCAACACACAGGTAATTGAGGAAAGATCCGCCTCAGCCAATCACTTGTGACCCACTCAGCCAATCAGGGGTTGGCTGATCTGTCTTTCCTGGCATTTCCTGTGTGCTCAGCCGGGATTGGGAAATAAAGAGCTGCAGGGATTGATAACAGGAATGCCCTGGGATCGGGGAGGGTGAGTACATGGACTTTTATATTGCTGATCTGGTCTTTCCTGGCATTTCCTGTGTGCTCAGCTGGGATTGGGAAATAAAGAGCTGCAGGGATTGATAACAGGAATGCCCTGGGATCGGGGAGGGTGAGTACATGGACTTTTGTATTAGCTAATCTGGTCTTTCCTGGCATTTCCAGTGTGTTGAGCTGGGATTGGGAAATAAAGAGCTGCAGGGATTGATAACAGGAATGCCCTGGGATCGGAAAGGGTGAGTACATGGACTTTTGTATTAGCTAATCTGGTCTTTCCTGGCATTTCCAGTGTGTTGAGCCGGGGTTGGGAAATACAGAACAGCAGGGACCCTTAACAGGAGTGCCTTGGGATCGGGGAGGGTGAGTACATGGACTTTTATATTGGCTGATCTGGTCTTTCCTGGCATTTCCTGTGTGCTCAGCTGGGGTTGGGAAATAGAAAGCAGCAGGGACCTGTAACAGGTGCGCTGGGGGTCGGGGAGGTTGAGTACATGGACTTTAGTAGTATTAACCCACTCTTAGCCATGTATAAAATTGTAACAGTACTGGACAATCCCTTTAAGTGTACAATAAATTGCATGTATTAATTTTACCAACTTGGTAGAAGTCAGGGCTTCCTAGATCTCGATATAAGGGGGTTCGTAAATGTTTTGGGGGGGGCTGTAAGGTAAAGCATGGCGCCCTATGATTCAGTAAAGCATATTGGAGTGATGTCAGCTGCAGCCCAGGGCATAATCCTCTGTCAGCCGGCTGCAGAGATTCCTTACTGAACAAAATGCGCTTTCATCTCCTTAAAATGTTGAATCCCTCGGGGTGGTATTCATTCTCTGCAAAATAACTGTGATTGTGGGAGATGAAGTGGAACAAGTGTGGCCTCCCTCACAGCCACGTCCTGTCAAAGTGCCCTCTGCCTACCGCATCGGGCTGTGCAGCGGGATGGAAGCGAGCGGAAGAGTCCACTTCTCCCTCCTCAAGGCTGCCTGACCAAGGAGCGTCCCAGGGGCAGCCGAGCTCAGCCCTGGAACCGCGCAGCGATGTCACAAACAGCCATCCGTGACCCTTGCTGGCAGAATCAAAGTGGCACCATCTAACCTGTAGTGGTAAAAACTCTTTCCTTTTCATGCTGCGTACATCCGACGGGGGTCAACTTCTTCTGTCACGCCGGCGGGCAGCGTGCTAAATGCATCGGGTACACGTGTGTGTCTTTACTTATCCCCTCTTATTTGATAAGTCTGAGCTGAACATCTATTGTCTCCTCAAGTAGAAGAACCTGTGATTCTGTTTTCTTGCTTTGTCTTTAAAGAGGACCCATCGCCTCTCCTGTCTTTTTTAGTGACTACTTGCATCTTTCTTAAAGTAAAAATGATTGAACTGCAATACCAGGCACATCCACTATGCAATGGATGGCGCTGTGTTTTGTATAGAATGAAGAAGCCCTTGAAACAACTGATCGAAGGGAGTACCAGGAGTCAAACCACCACTCATCAAATATTGATGACCTCTCCTGGAGAACCCCTTTAAAGGGCATCTGTCAGCAGATTTGTACCTATGACACTGGCTGACCTGTTACATGTGCACTTGGCAGCTGAAGACATCAGTGTTGGTCCCATGTTCATATGTGCCCGCACTGCTGAGAAAAATTATGTTTTAATATATGCAAATGAGCCTCTAGGAGCAATGGGGGCGTTGCCGTTACACCTAGAGGCTCAGCTCTTTATGTAACTGCAGTGTCCTCTGCAATTTGATTGACATGTCCATTCATTAAAAGCATCATCCTTCCTGGCCCAGACTTCTCCCAAAATATCAAAGTCAGTGTCTTAGGTACAAATCTGCTGACACATGCCCTTTAATGATTATGTCACCCCCATGCAAGTCTAAGAAAGTCAAAGAAATAGAAGGAAATTTAGGGTGCCCTGTCCTTGTTGCCTATAGCAATCAATCCCAGCTTTACCGTATTTTTCGGTCTGATGGGGTCTGATTTGAGGCTGATTGCTCTCTGATCTGGGGCTGAAGGAGGGCTGATCTGAGGCTGATGGGGGCTGATCTGAGGCTGATGGGGGCTGACCTGAGGCTGATGGGGGCTGACCTGAGGCTGATGGGGGATGACCCGAGGCTGATGGTGGTCTGAGCTGAGGATGATGGGGGACTGACCCGAGGCTGATGGGGGTTGGATCTGATGGGGTCTGATTTGAGGCTGATTGCTCTCTGATCTGGGGCTGAAGGAGGGCTGATCTGAGGCTGATGGGGGCTGATCTGAGGCTGATGGGGCTGACCTGAGGCTGATGGGGCTGACCTGAGGCTGATGGGGGCTGACCTGAGGCTGATGGGGGATGACCCGAGGCTGATGGTGGTCTGAGCTGAGGATGATGGGGGACTGACCCGAGGCTGATGGGGCTTGGATCTGATGGGGTCTGATTTGAGGCTGATTGCTCTCTGATCTGGGGCTGAAGGAGGGCTGATCTGAGGCTGATGGGGGCTGACCTGAGGCTGATGGGGGCTGACCTGAGGCTAATGGGGGATGACCCGAGGCTGATGGTGGTCTGATTTGAGGCTGATTGCTCTCTGATCTGGGGCTGAAGGAGGGCTGATCTGAGGCTGATGGGGGCTGACCTGAGGCTGATGGGGGATTACCCGAGGCTGATGGTGGTCTGAGCTGAGGATGATGGGGGACTGACCCGAGGCTGATGGGGGTTGGATCTGATGGGGTCTGATTTGAGGCTGATTGCTCTCTGATCTGGGGCTGAAGGAGGGCTGACCTGAGGCTGATAGGGGGCTGACCTGAGGCTGATAGGGGGCTGACCTGAGGCTGATGGGGGATGACCCGAGGCTGATGGTGGTCTGAGCTGAGGATGATGGGGGACTGACCCGAGGCTGATGGGGCTTGGATCTGATGGGGTCTGATTTGAGGCTGATTGCTCTCTGATCTGGGGCTGAAGGAGGGCTGATCTGAGGCTGATGGGGGCTGACCTGAGGCTGATGGGGGCTGACCTGAGGCTAATGGGGGATGACCCGAGGCTGATGGTGGTCTGATTTGAGGCTGATTGCTCTCTGATCTGGGGCTGAAGGAGGGCTGATCTGAGGCTGATGGGGGCTGACCTGAGGCTGATGGGGGATTACCCGAGGCTGATGGTGGTCTGAGCTGAGGATGATGGGGGACTGACCCGAGGCTGATGGGGGTTGGATCTGATGGGGTCTGATTTGAGGCTGATTGCTCTCTGATCTGGGGCTGAAGGAGGGCTGACCTGAGGCTGATAGGGGGCTGACCTGAGGCTGATAGGGGGCTGACCTGAGGCTGATGGGGGATGACCTGAGGCTGATGGTGGTCTGAGCTGAGGATGATGAGGGACTGACCTGAGGCTGATGGGGGTTGGATCTGAGGCTGATGAGGGACTGATCTGAGGCTGATGGGGGTCTGATCTGAGGTGTAATGGAGGGCTGATCTGAAGCTGATGGGGTCTGATCTGAGGTTGATGGAGGTTGGGGGGTCTAATCTGAGGCGGATGCAGGTCTGATCTGAGGTTGATGGAGCTTGGGGTCTGATTTTGGAGTCTGATCTGAGGTCTGATAAAAAATGGGGGTCTGATTTGGGAGCCTGATGAGGGCTGGGTGTCTAATCTGAGGTCTGATGAAAAATGGGGGTCTGATTTGGGAGCCTGATGAGGGCTGGGCGTCTTATAGTCTGAAAATGTGGTATTTTTTAAACAGTCCTATAAGAGATGTAAAGGGTACGGTGATTCGTTGTCGGGGCGACACAGTCTTCCTTCAGACAGTTTCATCTGTCTGACCTGGCCTGTTTATTTATATAATATATAACTGAGACTCTGCCAATTTCAGCTCTGCAGACGATTGCTTGGTAGATGATACGGTTGAGCAGATTTCCTTGGGTTACCTGGAACGATGACGCCCTCAAAGCTTTTCTGCTCACAGCCAGACAGAGTCAGTTACTGAAAAACGATGTCAGTGCTCGTGTAGATATCAATCAGCTGCCGGGAAGTCATCTCTGAAAGCACCAGGTACATAATACTGGACAAACCCTTTAAGATGAGTTCTCCAGACAGGGAAGAGCTAAAATGTATGGGGAGTCTGACACCAGTAGCCATGGGGTGGTAACAAAGGGTATTTGACACAGGAAATAAGTTCATGGTCTCTGACTGTGGACCCAGTCACTGCTCTACCCACCAACATTGGTAAATTCAGGGTATTTAAGTTCCCCCTCCCAAACCAGAACAGTAGCACCCACTTCTAGGTGGGGTTTATATAATGTAGAATGTTATTTGTGATAGAGCCCGTTTGTAATAAGAATAGGACTAATAGAGCTAGGTCACAGGCTGCAGGCTGACCTGGAAGAGATATGCGTTTTTTTATTTTTTTCCAGAGATACCGACCATGGGGGCAGTGGGGCACTATAACGGCACACAGTGTATGGCACTATAAAAGGGGCACAGTGTGTGGCATTTTAAAGAGGGCACAGTGTGTGGCATTATAAAGGGGACACAGTGTGTGTTACTATAAAGGGGCCACAGTGTGTGGCACTATAAAGGGGGTATAAGAGAGAGAGAGAGTTTGAGGGTCAGACAGATCTGTTGGAAGGGATCCACTGGATCTGAAAAACTTGAGGCGCCTCAGGTTTGTAGGAGTGGGATAGAAAGAAGGTAGGCTGCTAGATACTAGAGGCTGCTCGGGGTTTGTCAGGTCGACAAGAGTGTCTGCCTGTAGAGGATATGAGAGTATGCCGAACTAGGGGGACTGGTGGGTATTGGTACCACCTCAGTCTCGCTTGTTCTTGGAGAAACCCTTTTTAGCACCAATAGTGGTAGGTCAGTGTCAAGATATTCAGGTGTACATTGGATTTTACATCAACTTAAAATTTGTTAAAAAAAAGTGTAATAAAAGATGTGTGGATATAGAAAAAAACAAGTAAGTAAATATCTAAAAAATATGTAAAATATAATATATAAGATATAAAATATATAAAATATATATATAAAGATATACACGCAAGGTAGGAACAGATTCGGAATGGATGAGCATAAGTACACTACATTCTGTCTCAAGTGCCTTTTTACTAGTTTTTGGCGCCCTTTTACCAATTAGGCGCCATTTTAACAACAAATTAAGAGCACCATAAGGGTATAAATACCTGTCACCATTGACAGACAAAATATTGCTCCTGATGAAGGGACGTGCCTGTCCCGAAACGCGTTGAGCCGGATTTTTACATGTATTGCAATAAAGACAATTGAAGAGAAGCACCCGTGTGATTGGCTGCCTTCATCCGTTAAGATTCTAGAAGCGATCCAGACTGGGGGGGTGTTTGGTTTACAGGTGTATTATGCTTATCCTGGTAAACCGCCCCACTCGTGAAGTGAGTAAATAAGCGTACGATACTACAGTACTTTATATTATATTTACTCGTATCCTTTTAAACAGATTTTACCTATATATTTGTTACAAACCATTCGCCCTACTACACCACACTATGTCGTGTATGACACTACAGAATACGGTCTTTTAGGCACTTGAGACAGAATGTAGTGTACTTATGCTCATCCATTCCGAATCTGTTCCTACCTTGCGTGTATATCTTTATATATTTTTTTTATATATTTTATATCTTATATATTATATTTTATATATTTTTTAGATATTCACTTACTTATTTTTTATATATCCTCACATCTTTTATTACACTTTTTTACAAATTTTAAGTTGATGTAAAATCCAATGTACACCTGAATATCTTGACACTGACCTACCACTATTGGCACTAAAAAAGGTTTCTCCAAGAACAAGCGAAACTGAGGTGGTACCAATACCCACCAGTCCCCCTAGTTCGGCATACTCTCATACTATACAGAGGGCACAGTGTGTGGCATTATAAAGGGGACACAGTGTGTTACTATAAAGGGGGAACAGTGTGTGGCACTATAAAGGGGCATCGTGTGCAGCACTAGAAGGGGCACCGTGTTTGGCACAATAAGACAGCTATGTAAACTACTTGGGGCACTATAGGGAACCATTTAAACTACTAGGGGCACTATAGGGAACCATTTAAACTACTAGGGGCACTAAAGGGGACTATTTAAACTACTAGGGGCACTATTAGGAACCATTTAAACTACTAGGGGCACTAAAGGGGACTATTTAAACTACTAAGGGCACTATAGGGGACTATTTAAACTACTAGGGGCACTATAGGGGACTATTTAAACTACTAGGGGCACTATAGGGAACCATTTAAACTACTAGGGGCACTAAAGGGGACTATTTAAACTACTAGGGGCACTATAAGGAACCATTTAAACTACTAGGGGCACTAAAGGGGACTATTTAAACTACTAAGGGCACTATAGGGGACTATTTAAACTACTAGGGGCACTATAGGGGACTATTTAAACTACTAGGGGCACTATAGGGGACTATTTAAACTACTAGGGTACTCTAGGGGACTATTTAAACTACTAGGGGCACTATAGGGGGCTATTTAAACTACTAGGGGCACTATAGGGGGCTATTTAAACTACTAGGGTACTCTAGGGGACTATTTAAACTACTAGGGGCACTATAGGGGACTATTTAAACTACTAGGGGCACTATAGGGGGCTATTTAAACTACTAGGGTACTCTAGGGGACTATTTAAACTACAGAGGGCACTATAGAGGGATATCTAAACTGGAGTGGCATTATAATTCCTGGAGGTACTGTATGGAAGCATTATAACTACTGGGGCACTATAGAGGGGCCTTATTACTTCTGGGGGCACTATGGTGGTTTTATTACTACTGGGAGCACTTTGTGGGAAATTTTTACTGCTGGCTCACTATGGGGGGATTTATTACTAGTGGAGGCACTGTGAGCAAAATGATTTCTATGATGGGGCATTATTACTACTACCAGGGGTACTATTGGGGGGTGTTATCATTACAATGTGGAGGGCACTACTGCTAACAGGGGTACTTTTGGGGAGCATTATCATTATAAGGGCACTATTACTAATGAGGGCAATCCGGGTAAGAATTATTAGTGGGACTTTGGGGAGCACTGTTACTATAGGGGGCCTATCTGCATGGCCCTGTTATTTCTACAGTATAGTATATGGGGGCATTGGGGCACACAATTGGCACTGTATTTAGGGAAGCAGCCGGATAACTCTGTTGGGGTACCAGGTTGAGGATGATAGAAAAGTGAGGAACCTAAGATATCTGTGAGCAAACTCTACAGAGAGAAGATGTGGCTGAAGAACTTGTCATGGTGGTCTGGGCCAAAGATGAGGAGAAAATGAGGAAAGATAATGTCTACATCAGTTCACATGGCCGCAGCAACAATGCCAGAAAGTCCAGCAGCACGTCACAGGCATCGTCACTGCAGTCATAAAAACAAAGCACTCAGACTGGAGCGCCGGGGATGGAACTGCTGAGAATTGTGTTTTTTTTTTTACACATACTGCTGCCATATTTTATCTTTTACTACCAGAGAACCACTTGTGGGGTGTTTGTGGTTCAAGGGCATTATGGTTAGAACATTTTGAAGGTGTGGAATGGGGACATGGTCTCTAAAAAGGGTTGTGGTGTATGTCTGTAAAAAATTT
The DNA here is from genome assembly GCF_905171765.1 of Bufo bufo. Lineage (NCBI taxonomy): Eukaryota > Metazoa > Chordata > Amphibia > Anura > Bufonidae > Bufo > Bufo bufo. Next base: position 9,267,925 of record NC_053399.1, on the reverse strand, counting down.
GGGTTGTCTGTAATTTTTAGTTTAGTTGTCCAGAAAAGTTTAAATAGAAGTTTGGCAACCCTGGACCTAGTCTTTGACTAAAGTGTCGAAGTTCCTTCATCTGGTGGAGGTCTTAACTCAACAGTATTTTAGAAGGTGCCCCGTACTACTATAAGATGTAAGGATATGTTCGCACACATCAGTCTGGACAGGCTCGGACTGGCCCCCGGTGGGCCCCTGAGCAAGGTGGGCCCCTAGTCCCCTACCCCTTGCTCAAGTGGCACATGGCACAGTAGACTGACATATAGATAGGTTGGCTGAGATGCTATACAGTACATTGCCTACGTGCATATAAAAAACAGAGTAGTTTGAGCAGGTAATATATGCAGTAAGCCCCCAGAAATAATTTTACTGGTGGGCACTAAGTACCCCAGTCCGACTGAGTCCGGACAGATGTTTTATGCATTTGTGTGCACCGGCCCAGCATCCATATCCTGAAGCACCGCCTGCTACATATTCCGGTCCAGTGCTGGGAGATATATTGTCCAAAAACTGTTGTGCCAGATCCCATAGAAAATTCTGGCATCAGAGAGAAACTACGACAGACGCCGTGAACGCAACCCAACCAATACCAAAGTGTTTGCAGTCTACTTCTTTAGGTTTCTTCGTTGAGTCTTCACCTTTTCTTCCTTCTAGTGAAATATTTCAGTCTTCGAGGACAATAATAACAAAGGTCCATTGACAACAACTTGGATGGTGGAGATCCACACCCATCCGGCAAGTCAGGACAACGGCTCGGGCTTAGCACGCCTCAAAACAATTATTAAAAGTCAGTTAATCAGTGGATCAAAGTAACACGATGACTTGGCCTCCTGACAGCACCATTAAATATTTTCCCAGTGAGCCCACTGAATAATAATAATAATAATAATTCCAGAAGAACGTGTCTCTACGGCTGGGCATGAACACAGTAATCGGCTGTGAAGACGTCCTATGTCTCTCTATAGGGTTGTAGCTGAGAAATGTGATAAAGGTGATAACTTAGTGATAACTTCAATGGTAAATTATGTGGTTAGAAGGAATGCATCACCGGTTGGAGCTACTTCACTAGGGCACGGCATAAATAACAATTCCATAAGACAATGCTATTATCAGAATAGCTCATGGGAACGTTCAGATTCCCAGTACTTACCCAGCAAGCCCAACGCTAGTGCAGTTGACAGCTGGATATACTCTTCCAATGAAAACGGTGCCTTAGTGATTTCCACAAAGCAAGAAAACAAGAGAAGAGATTTCCCCACTTTCCTGCAATGATATGCCAGGTAGCCTCCTCCATGATTGCCTGTTGGGTTGGTCCGTATTCTTCCCAGGGGTGGACTTGGAGCACTTTACAGAGGCCCCTGTGTCACTAAGCTCATCAAGCAGACGGGTCCTGTGATGAGTCTCTGGTCCTCTGGTCTACGTTTACTTGCCAGGGGCAATGATGTGCCTTGTGGCCGAGGACGCCAGTCATTGACCTCAACGGTGATGCCAATATGCAAGACATATGACATTTTACAATTGCTCCTGAAATGTTTCAGTCGAAGCAAGTCCAATTGTGGTTATATAAGGGAACTGCCCTTATTGCATATGTTAAGGAGATTTACTAAAGATGAACCTACACCATTAGACCTCATGCACATGGCAAAGGGTATACAGGTTTTATGCCGCAGCACACGGAGCTTCTACTGGTTAGTGTTATGGAGGAACATCATGTGCCACCATATGGCACCTCTGTGAGGCACCTTAATCTCCTCTACAAGCAAAGGGGGAAAACCTCTGTGCATGCATTGGAACATGCCACCGCTGTTTGCTTTAGTATTAAATCGGAGGCACAGCGTGGTCCCATTGCATGAGAGCCCATGTTTGATTATTTGTCATAACGGGAGGACATACTTGACAATCCTACAAAATTCTGATCTTTATTTGAGCAAGAAGACATGCCATCCATCAACGCTGGCTTCTGCTCCCTACTGCCATCCTCTAGACCAGGCATGCTTAAACCTCCAGCTGTTGTAAAACTACAACTCCCACCATGCCCTGCTGTAGGCTGATAGCTGTAGGCTGTTCAGGACTGCTGGGAGTTGTAGTTTTGCAACAGCTGGAGGGCCGCAGGTTGAGCATGCCTACTCTAGACTATTACAGTGATGAATTATCCAGTTACTGTATAGTGGAAGACATTAAAACCTCAAAATCTCTGCAATCTTTGCATGTAAGGAAGTCCCCGTGTCTACTATTGCTGTGCAAAATGGGAACTGAACACAAGGAAGAGCTGATTGCCAAATATATATGATATTAACCAGTAAAAACCATGACATGAGATACAAACCTGTATCCTATTACCTATTAATACAAAGGATGCATGATGGTTTCATTAATACGGTAAGATATATTTGTATTACATAAGGATAACAAGGATCTACGTAGACTTGAGGGGGCCCACAGCAAAGATTAAAATGAGGCCTTCTGGTATTGATTGACCACCCACCCTAAATCATCATGGACATAAAGAATTGGTGCTTGCTAGAATCTTGTTTATGAACACCTGGAAGAGAAGTAACTAAAATGAGTGATGCTGCCACCATGGACTTGGCCCTCTAGGGGTCTAGGGGTCAAGTAACGGCCACACCGGCTACCTCTATAGTATATATGGCCTTGACCTATGGCACTCCATCCTCTACCATAGCAAAGAGAACCAATGCCTAGCTGCAACCAAGACCTAGCGCCAACCAGGATCACCATCAGGGCACCGCTCAGGAAAATTAGTCTCATAGGGCCCATATTATCCTGTCATCTGTCACCAACAACCCATTATTCCCTGTTCTTTGTAATATGACCACACAAAATCAATTCTGTATAAAGAACACATACTTAAGAAAGCACAAAAAGTCTTATAAATGCCACACGTTTCAACCTCATAGAGGGTCTTCCTCAGGACTGATGAAGACCTCATTATGAGGTCAAAATGTGTAGCATCTGTAAGACCTTTAGTATGTTTTATTGCTTTATCCATAAGCCATTTAACTGTCTGTGACCCACATATTCCAGCCCTGCCTCTGACTTTTACCTCTATACCCATCATCTGTCCATCAACTCTACTAATGACCCACCTTTTCCATAATAGTCACTAGTAATACACGCTAACCACGGCAGCTTCAGGCTTTCATTTTTATTTTTGTCTTAAGACCCCGGCGGCACGTCTACAGTGACGTGCAGGGGGGGGGGGGAAATAACACAGCTTCCTTAATATACAAAAAGTTGAGGTTCTTTACATATTATGTGAAATGGCTTAAAACAGGAGGCAGCTGCCAAGATGCATCAGTTCTCCCTCACTCCGGAGAGACAGAAGAAGAGAGAAGAAGGATGAAAAAAAAAAAATTCCCTCGATGGATGCCACAATAGAATGTCTTTCATTATCACCCTGTGTCAAGGCATCGCGTCATGTTCATTGTGCATGCATAGTAAATTACTATTTACCTGCCAGAGCCTTTGATAAGCCAGTATCTGCCCCCTCTTTCCAGCCAGGCAGCATCCTCCTGTGAAGCCCCTATGCATATAATTCTTATTAAGGTGATACCTTTTCTGAATAAGAAAGTCTATTCGTCTTCCTCTAGGGTTTTAAGGGCCATTGTTTTCCAGCGAATCACTTTTATTTTCCTCACCTGCTGTGTTTTAATGTTCAAGTGACTTCTGTGTATACAAGTCTCATATTGAAATGTCTTCTGCAGACGTATGCAATATTAAAGAGTGCTTATGAATTTTTGACATCTAATTAGTTGCTAGCCAGTTAACATGTCAAGACTCCGAGGGAAACGGGGAGCCGGTCCTTTCTGAATAAGTTAAATCCATGGCCTGTCCTTTTCATGTTTTATTCTTTAATGTAGGTGCTGATTATTTTGCTCTGATTAATTGATGAACTTCATTGGTCTGGCAAATGTTAAGGATTTCCGAGCTGCTCCCTTAAAGCCCCCGTAGGTTGCTCGTCGGCTTCCATGTGTCGATGACGTGATTTGCACTTGGCTTATATTTATTGGGTAATTGGAATAGGAAATAAAGCATGGTGGTGGTAGGTTGATTTACGGGATGAGCCTTGTAGCCGGCGCGGTAAGATGTTATAATATTATCACGCGGCTTTTAAATCAGGAGAATGATGGATGTAAAAACATTTTAATTACGCTGGAGTTGAGGTATAACAGGAATGCGGGAGAGAAGGGAAACAATGGGTGAAAAACAAAGGAGGCATCTGTTGTTCTACTGCATCGTTTAATTCTCTCGAATCCGATCTTCTGTAGAGGTTGATGCAGTTTAGATAACTTGGAAAAAAATGTAATTATGCTTCACAAAGATGTACACAGAATAAATAGTTCATCTTCATTCAAAAATATAGAAAAATGCTAATTAATGGCCTTGTTATTGTCTCTCTCTATGTCCAACATTGAATATATTATAGTCACTGCCTCATATCGAACATTGACGTTATCCATTCCAACCATTACTAAATCATACCAAACCTATAATGTATCACATCCAGCCTTCAAATCATTTTACTCACCCTGAACTGTATTGAACCCTACATCATTGCCGACCTTCACCCTATCTAAATTGTCTCTTGACCTATATGTATCCACCAACCCTCAAAGGATGCTTTTGAAGCTTGACAACCTTGACTATATTGTACCTAAGCTTTACTGCCTCATATCGAACTTATGATGACTAAATCTTCTCCAGCCTATCCTGAATTCTACCACACTTAAAATTCATCATGTATAAAACGTTCAAGGCATCTTTTTCATCTTTCACCATGTTGAACCCAACATTGACTACATCCAACCTTCACTAAATTCTATCTAAACTACAATGTGCCATACTTTAACTTCACAATACAATTTGTAGCCTTCATTGTAATGTATCCAAACTTGTCTACATTGTCGCCAACCTTGACCTACTTGGATTCATCAATCCTTTGAGATGAGAGAATTTCTTAAAATTTATTTCGGTCCAATCTGTCCAAATCGGCCAAGAGCTTTGATTCAGTGCCTGGAATCTCTCTCTGTCTCTCTCTCTATAGAAAAATGGTACCCATACAAATCTGATTTTTTTAATTCGAATTTCAATGATAACAAATCGATTTGCTCATCTCTAAATCCTTACTGTATCATAGTCACGCTTGGCTTCATCATTCAACTCAAACTTCACTGTATATCTAACGTTAGCTTGGCTTTAGCCTTGACATTATTTTTCAAAGCTTTGACTGTATCATACTCAAGACTGGCTACTTTGTCTCTAGCTGAGACCGTATGAATCTCATATGGTACCCAACCTCAGCTACATCTCCAACCTATACCCTTCTCAGAATTGACACTGCATAAACATATTCAACTTGACTATATTGTACCCGTTAAGAAAGCCATCCTGCATCACACTCAACCTTGACGTGACCACATGAAAGTCCATGACCCATGAGGATGTTTTTGTAATGGACCTCGAAGGATTTGTTGTAATAAAAAGCCAGTCTTTCCTTCCTGTATTACTCATTCTTTGTTATTACATTAACATATATTGTATTCACTTTTTTCCCATAGCTAATGTATTAGTCATTATATGTGCCATGTCATAATGCCAGGAATAACAGAACCATTCAATCTAACAACTGTCTATGCCAATAAAAAAAATAAATTGATTTGATCAGTATAAAAAAATATATATACATTGCTTTTAGGTCATTAGGTGATTTCCAGAAAAACTTGATTGGCTCTCGACATTATCTCAGATATTAGTTGGCTATTATTGTGCCATCACCATTCAGTTTATTAAATAGTATGGAATGTTTTAGTCAACAGGTGCTCCTCCTGAGTTACCCACACTCTCTACACTTGGCCAAGCATGCATGGCTCCTCAACAGGCAGCTTATCTCCCTTGGGAACTAAGGATTGGGTATGTCCAAAAACAACATACTCAACTCTTCTTGGCAGATGTTGGGGGAGAGATAAGACACCACAATACACATTATATGGCCATTCAGTCTTGGCAAAATTGGATATTCATATAAAGTGTATGGCCACCTTAAAGTTGTATGATTATCGTTAATATGGTATTATTAATAGCAACCAAATGGGAGTGGATTCCTTGTGACCCAATGAATAATCTTCTTCCAACATGGCTTTTCTTCCACTTGGGTCTTTTGTCTGCACCTTTTCCCTTCAAATCTTTGAGGATAACTATCTTTCTTAATTGAGTCTACCCACAATACGCTCAAGAAGAACAGCAGGCATCTATCATCACAATGTTATGTGGAAGCTTGTATGGTGGAGTTATGTCAAGAGTCACTAAAACTGATATTTGGATTGTTTCTTTTGTTTCTCAGTCTAACATTTTTGTGCACTAAATGAAATTTTCCCATTTGCCCAATGTGACCACTCATATCTCTTGAATTGCATGTATGTATTTAGGATCAACTCATAGGTTGCCCTTAGGGTGTCTAAGCCTTGACATTTGAGAGGCCAAAAATAACACATCCTAGATGAAAGAAAGAAAGAAAGAAAGAAAGAAAGAAAGAAAGAAAGAAAGAAAGAAAGAAAGAAAGAAAGAAAGAAAGAAAGAAAGAAAGAAAGAAAGAAAAGAAGGAAAGAAGGAAGGAAGGAAGTTGCGACCTAAAATCTACCATCTGAAATCGACAGAGCATTCAATCCCCAACAACTACCCTATCCGTTGCCCAACAAAATCAGACCAGTAGTGACTTGAGAACTGGAAAAAAGATGTTTCCATCTGGACCCATATATTGGATATTTGAAAGAAATGTTAGAAGAAATTACCTTTAGTCCAATTTTTCTTAATAGCCAAGTCAAAGCAGTATAAAAAAAATCTGTAGAAATATTGGCTTAAACTTCATTTACGATGACAGACATTTTATTAGATATTCCACCCTTCGAATGTTGGAACCACAATAATACAGTCAAAATGGAGGAGGGGAGGAAACCGAGGTTTAAATATAACAAAACAACCAATTCAATCACATTCAGTGTCTCTTTTGCTGTATATTTTAGCAGAGGAAAACACAGAAGTTTGTAACGTTGCAGCAGCTGAAATGTAGAATTATTGTTTCCTTCTAACACAAGACTCATTTTCCATGGCCACATTTGCAGCATAATAAGCTTTTTGTTATTTTTTCAATTAGAGTCAATTGACCTAACAAAATGGTTGCCAATTAAGTGATTTTTGTAATGGTCCGGGGGTAATTTAGTCGAGCTTGTCAGCTGTGTTTCATGAAGCCGAGATGTCTTTTTTTCCTCCGACTGCCTCTTCTTCTTCTTTTTTTTTTCCCTCTTTCTCTCTCGAGCATAATGGTTCATAATTTTCAAATCTTTTTCCCTCTGTTTCACTCACAATAATTCGCAATTACAGGAAGTTGTTGGAGGTGAGGGCTCTTTTATTGTATTTTTTTTACCTTGCCTTTGAGTTAGTAATTTTAAATAAAATGTACGTACTTGTAAAAAACGGCTATTACAGGAATCACTTTTTGTGTAAACTCAATTATTTTATGAATAGTGACACCAAAGTCTAACGACTAAAGCCTGATATATTATGTACAGGCTAAAGGGTTTAAAATATGCAGAACAGCCCTCGAATCAAACCACTTTTCAGGAAAGTAAATAAAATGTAAGCGATTAGCCGCTGCTTAGTAAACCCCAGATGCCTTAAAAAATGTTAAATGGATTCGGCAAAACTGAGGGTTTTTTTCTCAACAAGAACAATGAATAATTCTGGTTCCGTGTTTTTGCACATTGTTACAAAAATAATTGGTAGGTGTTGAAGGTAGGTTTTCTTTGGACAAAGTCGGATCAACATCCAAAGATCAACTGGACCTTTAGTTGACCATGGGCAATGGATAATCATTGGTGGAAACCCAAGAAGTCATATGCAAGAATGTATCATGAGAATTTGGATTTCTTTGCCAATTTGTGGGAAGGTTCGAGAGGACACCTCTTTACCTTCAACATTTTAGGAAGACAACTAGACTAATATTTTGGGGTTTGGTGGCACAAAGTTTGGACAAGTTGGATAGATATTTGCTTTTCATATTGTATCTGCAGAGACAGTACATAGAAGAGGAAAGGGGGTCATAAAAAGATCAAAATGGGCAGAGTTTTACCTCCCAGGACAGAAGGGCATGGTGTTAGCTTCTACCTTCTTGCTATATTCATGACCCTTGGGCCAATTCCCTTCTAGAGGGGAATTTTGCAAGGTTCTTACCACTTAATTGCAAAAGGGACAACCCAATCAATTAGTACTGGGATTCCTCACTCAAAGGGCCCTGTAGAAACCATATGGGTTCCATCTATGATATGTATGCCACTGGCCGGAGGTCTCATCATCCATGCCCATGTTCCTCCCCCTTTGGTCCATGAAATTAAGATGCCTGGTATATAAGCAAAAAGACTTAATGGGATATTTGTGAGTTAGTCCAAAATGCCATAGCCAATCTCTCCAAAGTCGGATTCCAGTGGAATTGTATGCTGCTTGGCTTCAAGATTTTGTAGGACACCGTGATTTAAAAAAAAAACTTTACCTACCAGAAAATCCTCTGACTGTCTGGTGGGCCAGTCTAGCCTTGTGTGTACTTTGTTACTAGAAGCCAATATAGCAATGGGAGAGGGCCTGTAAGAAATATCCACATGGAGACCTCCATCCAGGACCTGAAAATCTTAACCCATGAGCATTACTATAGCTACTGTAGATGTCAAACCCTCCAGTCCCAAGACTGGTGGGTTTTTAGATGTTGGGTGGTCCCACAACACAGATCCTGAGACAGAGGCAGGTAGGGGAGCCCAGCACAAAATGCCAATTTCCCAAGGGCCAATTTAGGCATTTGCAGAGGCGTCACTATAGGGGAGTCCATATTTAGCAGTCACACCCATGCCTTAGTGCCTGAGTGTCTGTCACACAGGAAGACAGTCATATTGGAAATAGCTCATAGTAAATGGGGTGACCTGTTACAGATTTCGCCTTAGGGGGCTCCGCTGGGTATCTGCACCCCGTACCATTGGTGTCACTGGTCATTATGAGTCTAAGTCAGTGCTCTAGGTCAACTTCTACCAACTATTCAGGTCACATTGGGATTAACCCTTGGATATACAACGATATTAATACTTTCACACTCAGAATAAGTGACCTGGGAAGTAAAATTGCTGAAATTAACATAAGCACAAGGTGAAATGGAAAAATCCTAAAATAATAAATTCTGCTTACCAGACTTTATTTTGTATTTTTTTAAAATCCAATTGAGTTTTATTGAAGTTCACTCATCTTGGATCGTCACTTGTATCTTGTGTCCTTTAAAGTTGCTGCATTCACCAAACATTGAGATGTATGTGACCCTGTATTATGAAATTCAATTAACTAATGTATCTTGGATAACATCTGGTATGGCGATCTTTTTTTAGGGAGAAAACTGCACATGCTGTCACTTTGAGTCAGTGTCTTTTTATTGTTTTCTGCATTATTTCAGCATCGAGATGACAAGGGAGCACAAAATAGACTCTTTGTAATGTGAATCCAGCCTGGAAGAGAAAAACACAATGACAGCATGGAATTCCAGATTAGGTTTTTAACAAAACATGTAAAGATGATTTTTAGTGGTCTCTTCCAAAGTTCGACGTGTTAGACATTTACGCTAGAGTGCTACTTTGAAATATTTGTCATGTTTAAAGGGGAATTCAAGAAAATGCCACCTTGCATTAGATGGATCCCCCATATGGCGGACTGTCATACAGCTTACTACACCATACTGTGCCTAATTAACAGTGCCATTCAGTGGCCAAATAACTCTGCCATACATTTGTCTACATATCAATGCTATGCAGTACTGTCACCATTAAAAATAACATACTGTACAATACCTAAACAGTAGTGCCACACAATGCCTAATCAAAGGGGTTTTCGAGGACCCAGCGGTCTGTAGAAGAAAGTTTGTAATATAGTTACCGTTCCAAATTTGCATGGATCAGCCTCTCAGGAACCCAGTTACATGACGCTCCTCTTTGGAAAATCCTGCTGCTACTGACATCACCTCCTTTACCAGGTTTTTTGGCCTGTGCTATGGACAGGAAATCACTTTTGCTGTGGACGGGGCCAGAACTATTCCTCTCCCTGGTGCATGCGCAGACCCCTGAACCCACCTTATTTACACACATGCTCAATGGAGAGGAATAGTTCTGGCTCCGTCCACAGCAGAAGCGATGTCCCGTCCATAGTCCAGGCCAAAAAACCTGGTAAAGGACGTGACATCGGCAGAAGCAGGACGATCAGAAGAGGAGTGTTACCTGACTGGGTTCCTGAGGAGCAACTTCAAGACAGTACCTATATTACAAACTTTCTCTTGCAGGAGAGATATGTGTAATTAAGGTGGATTTGAGGGACATGCTGGGTGCCACAAAACTCCTTTAAATCCTACCACATAGTGCTCAGTGCCTAAACAATATCGAGACTCCTGGTGGTGTCCCCTTCAACAGGGGTGAGATATGACAGGGTTCCTCAGTTGTCAGGTCATCATGACCGACATGGGTTTTAAGCATGGGACAATAGTCTCTGAAATGGAATCAATCAGGAAATTTGGGGAGGATGTAGAGCTCTATGGGATTGTCCAAAAGCTGAATTTTATTTAGTTATTTTCTGCTTTGGACAATCCCTATTTATTAGTACAGTTCCTTGACAGGAAGCAGATCCCCTTGCTCGGACCCACCAGCAATCAGCTGTGATCTGTGGGGATACCTGGCAATAAGTGTTTGATTTTCCTGCAGCTCCCCCACAGGCAAAATAAAGCATTACATAGTGTCCATTCAATGGGTTGTCTATGTAATCCAAGAGAGGACAGGTCGACCAGAGAGAGAGATGTTCTTTGGGTAAGAGATGATCCTGATCTGAGGACTTCCTCTATTAACTCCTAACAGGGTGTATGACAATGGGTTTTCTAAACTGGACAACCCCTTTAAGTTCAATGGCAGTTTTCTTTTGCCAACATCTCATTAAAGGCAACTTTTTGGGCTGGAATCTAATGTACGATTTCACATAAACAATGTGATTATCTCAGTAGGGAAGATGGGGGTTGTACTACTGCCTAACAAAGACTTGATGGGAGTTATAACGGTGGCCATATTGGCTGTCAACCAGCACTCTCTACAGATCAGAACTGTCCAATCAGAGAGTTGCACGTACATTATAGAGCTCGATATTCTACAAACATCATAAAGTGAGAATCGCCAACTCGCAGGCCTTCAGCTGTTGTGAAACTACAACTCCCAGCCTGTCAGCACAGTGGGAGTTGTAGTTTTACAACCAACCACTTCTCTATACTGCAAATACGCAGTCGGCTCTAGCACACCATGGACCTCCTTCTTCTTCTCGCCCTTTGGACCAACTGTTGGCAGCCTTTTTTTTGGAAATGAGAGCCTTGAGGCGTTATCTCTTGGATCATTCCGGATAGCATCACACGGAAGTCTTGTTATTACAGTATTTGTTAATCTCGGGAAAGTCTAGGTGAAAGGAGAGCTGCCAAAGCGCGAGGAAGAAGTAAACATTTTTGATTTATAGCGTTGGTAATTTTTTTTCTACGCTCCACGTGTGCTTGATGTCTTGCTGTGACGGAAAACCTCAAAGAAAATCATCTCGAAGTGCTCTAAAAATAATCCTCCCTGCGATGAAACATCCAAATATTGCAGAGTTATGACCAGACCTTTCAAGAAGTTTCATATTGGTTTTGCCAAAGGTTCCACATCCATGTTCTAAAGCTAAGACCTAAAGGGATTAGCCCGGCGTCTTCCCGCTCGCTCTGTCCCAGCTGCTTCATATGTGTATTTTGCACGGTGGATATTGCTTATACCTCTGGGTGTTCACTTATCTCATTAGTGACCGCAGGCGGCAGCATATTAGGCACTGCGCGCTATCACCTGGATTCCACAGGCCCATTACCTGGCCCACATTGCTATGAAGGATAATTATTCGGACCTGACCTGGCAGACAGAAGTGCAGAATATTGAAGCCTTATCCTGTAATATCCGGATATTGGGCGGCTCATTATATTTGTCCAAAAGGCCTAGTTGTGTTGCACTATATCAGGATCAAGATATTATTTAAAGGGGTTGTCGCATTAAAAATATTCTAAATTTTCCAAATTACCATCTGGATCTGAATATTTTTGTAACTGCATGTAAATAAAAAAAAATCGTAAAACCCCTGACTCCTGAGTTATTCAATGAAATGTATCTGTGCAGCGCCACCTGCTGTTTGTTCTTTTCCTTATTTTTCCAGCGACCTGAGTAACATCGATGGGGTGGTCGCACATGCTCGGCTCCAGAGGCATAGCTATAGGGGAAGCAGGGGAAGCGGCTGCTTCGGGGCATTACACAATGAAATTATATACAGTGGCACTATAGACAGCGTAGAAAACGGATGGAACAGCTGCCGGGTCTGATCTGAGAGAGCGATCTATACTAGCCACAGGAATGGGGGCGGCATGAAAGGAAGGGGTAGTGAAAAAATTACTGGGGGAGGGGGGCCCCATTCAAAAATTTGCTGTGGGGCCCAGTCATTTCTAGCTATGCCACTGCTCGGCTCCATGCTTCAGCTGGATCTACTGATAGATGTTACAGTGACAGTTACAGGGAGAGAGCGGCGGCAGAAAGGACACAACCTCTGAGCTATAAGGGCTCATGCACACGACCATGTGCTGGCCGGGCAAATTGCTGTCCGCAATGCATGGGCACCGACCGCGGGGCGGCCACATGCGGATCGCGGACCCATTCACTTGAATGGGGTCCGCTATCCGCATCCGACGGTCCGCACCGCAAAAAAGTAGTGCATGCACTACTTTTTTGCGGTGCGGAGGCACGTACAGTAAACCCATGGAAGCACTCTGTAGTGCTTCCGATCCGTGCCTCCGTTCTGCATCTCCCGGATTGCACGCGGCCGGTGCCCGTGTATTGCGGACCCGCCTTATGCGGGCCGCAATTCGGCCACAGCCGGGCAACGCCGAGCCCTAATAGGGAGAGAGCTACAGCAGAAAGTATACACACACCTGAACTATAAAAGGGAGAACAGCAGCACAAGGGACATGCCCCTGAGTTGTAACAGAGAGAGAGCTGCGGCAGAAAGGGCACTCCCTCTGTGCTGTGATAATGAGGGAGCTGCAGCAGAAAGTATACACACACCTGAACTATAATAGGGAGAACTGCAGAAGAAAGGACATAATACTTGAGAAAAAACACGCCCCTGAGCTGTGACAGGGAGAGAGCTGCGGCAGGAAGGACACATCCTCTGAGCTGAAATAGGGAGAGAGCTGCAGCAAAAAGTATACACACACCTGACTTATAATAGGCCCTCAATGTAAAGAGAGTATATTGCACCTTCCACCTCTTCATTCACCACTAGGGGACTGCTGGAGATAGAGGAGCCGGTGCTCAGCTATTTCGAGAACTCCCACAGCAGTGAATAGAGAGGTGACCGTGTATGCATGGCTGCTTTCCCTTTACTTTGGGGGACCCATTCTGAAGATAGAAGATAGTCCCAGAATGGAGAGACCCACACCTATCTGACATTGATCCTAGCAATATGCCATCGATGTCTGAGATGGGAATACCCCCTTAACATTGCTTGAGGTTCTCCAGTGTAGATCTTGTAGTCCATGGGGTACACACAAAGGGGAAGGGGGGGAATTTATCATGGCTGGCGTTAAACAAGACTGAGGCCGGACTTCATCTACTTGGCGTTAGTGTCTCAATAAATTAGGTGTATCTCTGGGCCTTCATGGACTAGAACAATGAACTATAATTGTGCTAAACTTGGCAAGATTGGTTCCGCCCCAGTTCAGACTGAGGGAAATAATTCTGATGGTCCACCCTCCATTTCTATTACTAATACTTACCAGTCAGTCCCTCAAGGAATCCACTTTACTGGTCGCAACCAGCCTTGAGGCAATCAAATCAAAAGTTCCATTTCTCCTACATGCACGCTCAAAACCAAAAATCTTGGTGGTGACTCGAGATAACCACCACATCTTACTCTATACTCACCAAGACAACCAGGACTACACATGGACTACTGGCAATCATAATACAGTTGGCCAATAGATCCATCCTTATTAATTTGGGGTGCCCACTTGACCAACAGTGAACCATCTTGGTTGCCTTCAAGACTCTTGTGTGCTAACCACAGTGCGTATGTGAGGCACCGGTGCCACAAGCATCCCAGGCATCTTCTATATTCACACCACTAAGCAAGGGCGTAGCTATAGTGGGTGCAGAGGTGGCAGCTGCTACTGGGCCCAGGAGCCTGAGGGGGCCCAAAGTCCCTTGTGGAGCATAAGACACCAGTATTATAGAAAGTGCATGCTGGTCAACTTACACCTCTGGCTGGAGGGAAGGGATTAGGTAGAGAATTTGGCAATTGGTGCCATTTCAATTTGTGCCTCAGGCAGCACAAAGGCTATGTGCTTCCCTGCCCCTGGCCACGAAGCACTGAGGGGCCCAAGCTGAACTCTTTCAGCAGGGTCCATCAGCCTTTAGCATGACTCTATAGCGGAGTATGGTTAATGGCTGGGCAGATTTTGGTCAATCTTGGTCCTCATGCCGATAATTTGTTCATGATGATAAGTGTGTGTATGAGTCTGCAATATCTCATATTCCGAGCCCTAGTCCTAAGGTTTGAAACAATCTATGAAAATGTTACCAGGTGTGTAAAAAAGTTGCCAGGTGACGCCAGAACCCTGCGTTAAAGTTGACAGAAGGTGGACAACCAAGGAAACGACTGCGGCTTCTGCAAACTGAACAGAAGAAAAGCAGCACGAGAAGAACTCGCAGCCTGCAGTGAGAATTTCACAACAGCTTAATGAAGACATTATAATAACCAGCTATATTATTATGCGGTGATGGCATACATAAAGAAATACAGGCTGGGTACTGAACTGAACATATAAAAGGGAATTTGTTATACGAGATACTTGAAGTGTTATATGCAAAATCATATTGTTGCTTTATGAGTTTTGTCTAATTACTTGAGGGTTAAGAAAGAGTTTCTGGCTGAGATTAATCTCACGTTGGAAATGTTCGCGTTATGAAAATACAGTTCTTCCGTCTCCCGACTTTATATACTTTGCTTTCACCACTAACTGATTTTTTTATAGGGCTCCCTACTTAATTTTACTCTGTATTTTCGGCGACATAGACTGGATTTTTTATTATGCCGGCAGAGAAATCATTTTGAGTGAAATACCGTAAATATAGAAATTCAAGCATTACTGTGCGAGGAAATGGATTTTACATTTATTTACTACAGCGTATATCAAGCTGGATCAGCCCGGGTCATGATTAAAAAATATGAAAATGTAAAAAAAAAAACAAAGAAAAAAAAAACCTCAACGAACGCGACTTTTGGAGAGATGATCTGAAAAGATAGAAAAGGTACGGTAGGATTGAGGTCTTTCGTGGGGGCACTTTGAACACCACCACCAATGGCCTCTGGCCTGGCCTTACATTTCCCCTGCAGCGACCAAATGGGATAACGTAGCAAATGAATTTTCATTACCTACGTGATCCCATTCGGTCGCTGCAGGGGAAATACAAGGCCAGGCCGGAGGTGGTTGGTGGTGGTTCCCAGGGCCGGACCTGCAGCGATCGGATGATCACTGGTGAGGATATGTTTAGAGAAGGGGTTGTATTGATGTGACGACCCCACAAAAATCCCAATACAGAAAAATGCTATATAAAAAACATAAAACCCTATGTTATTTATATAGTGCAAATACATTCAGACATTGTCATCACTCGTGGTCCCCAGTGGAGCTCACAATCTGAACTCCCTGCCAGTATGTGATGGGAGTGTGGGAGGAAACCCACACAAACACATGGAAAGCATATAAACACCATGCTAACCACTGAGCCATCCTGCTTGTACCGGGCACCATATTTCATAAAGTTTGCCAGCACTTTTACTGACAATTGCAATGATGGACAA
The DNA here is from genome assembly GCF_905171765.1 of Bufo bufo. Taxonomy (NCBI): domain Eukaryota; kingdom Metazoa; phylum Chordata; class Amphibia; order Anura; family Bufonidae; genus Bufo; species Bufo bufo. The sequence goes on along the minus strand of NC_053399.1, from coordinate 9,251,905 downwards.
TTGGTGCATTTTCTTTTACATAATAGAGAATTAAATTGACAAAATGTCCTTAATATACATCTATAATTAAGATAGACACAACATTTTCTTTCTACTTGCCTGTGACATGCTGTTAAAAAATGATCCAGAGTAGAGCTATGGCATTTACTTATAAATAATGGTGCTTCGTAGTGTTCATATGCCTGCATAGTATGGCATCACCCGCTGTTCAAGCGCTTACATAGTATTGCTCCACCTGGTGTTCGGTTACTTACATAGTATGGCGCCACCTGGTGTTCAGTTACTTACATAGTATGGCTCCACCTGGTGTTCATTTACTTACATAGTATGGCTCCACCTGGTGTTAAGTTACTTACATAGTATGGCTCCACCTGGTGTTCAGTAACTTACATAGTATGGCGCCCCCTGGTGTTCATTTACTTACATAGTATGTCTCCACCTGGTGTTCAGTTACTTACATAGTATGGCGCCACCTGTTGTTCAGTTACTTACATAGTATGGCTCCAACTGGTGTTCAGTTACTTACATAGTATTGCGCCCCCTGGTGTTCATTTACTTACATAGTATGTCTCCAACTGGTGTTCAGTTACTTACATAGTATGGTGCCCCTGGTGTTCATTTATTTACATAGTATGGCCCTCTCTGGTGTTCATTTACTTACATAGTATGGATCCACCTGGTGTTCAGTTATTTACATAGTATGGATCCACCTGGTGTTCAGTTACTTACATAGTATGGCGCCACCTGGTGTTCATTTACTTACATAGTATGGATCCACCTGGTGTTCAGTTACTTACATAGTATGGCTCCACCTGGTGTTCAGTTACTTACATAGTATGGTGCCCCCTGGTGTTCATTTACTTACATAGTATGGTGCCCCCTGGTGTTCAGTTACTTACATAGTATGGCTCCACCTGGTGTTCAGTTACTTACATAGTATGGCCCCACCTGGTGTTCAGTTACTTACATAGTATGGCCCCACCTGGTGTTCAGTTACTTACTTAGTATGGTGACCCCTGGTGTTCAGTTACTTACATAGTATGGCACCTCCTGGTGTTCAGTTACTTACATAGTGTGTCTCTACCTGGTGTTCATTTACTTACATAGTATGGCGCCACCCAGTGTTCAGTTACTTACATAGTATGGTGCCACCTGGTGTTCAGTTACTTACATAGTATGGCTCCACCTGGTGTTCATTTACTTACATAGTATGGCTCCACCTGGTGTTCATTTACTTACATAGTATGGCGCCACCCGGTGTTCAGTTACTTACATAGTATGGCGCCCCCTGGTGTTCATTTACTTACATAGTATGTCTCCACCTGGTGTTCAGTTACTTACATAGTATGGCGCCCCCTGGTGTTCATTTATTTAAATAGTATGGCGCCCCCTGGTGTTCATTTACTTACATAGTATGGATCCACCTGGTGTTCAGTAACTTACATAGTATGGATCCACCTGTTGTTCAGTTACTTACATAGTATGGTGCCCCCTGGTGTTCATTTACTTACATAGTATGGCGCCCCCTGGTGTTCAGTTACTTACATAGTATGGCTCCACCTGGTGTTCAGTTACTTACATAGTATGGCCCCACCTGGTGTTCATTTACTTAAATAGTATGGCGCCCCCTGGTGTTCATTTACTTACATAGTATGGATCCACCTGGTGTTCAGTTACTTACATAGTATGGATCCACCTGTTGTTCAGTTACTTACATAGTATGGTGCCCCCTGGTGTTCATTTACTTACATAGTATGGCGCCCCCTGGTGTTCAGTTACTTACATAGTATGGCTCCACCTGGTGTTCAGTTACTTACATAGTATGGCCCCACCTGGTGTTCAGTTACTTACATAGTATGGCCCCACCTGGTGTTCAGTTATTTGCATAGTATGGTGACCCCTGGTGTTCAGTTACTTACATAGTATGGCTCCACTTGGTGTTCAGTTACTTACATAATATGGCCCCACCTGGTGTTCAGTTACTTACATAGTATGGTGACCCCTGGTGTTCAGTTACTTACATAGTATGGTGACCCCTGGTGTTCATTTACTTACATAGTATGGATCCACCTGGTGTTCAGTTACTTACATAGTATAGTGCCCCCTGGTGTTCATTTACTTACATAGTATGGATCCACCTGGTGTTCAGTTACTTACATAGTATAGTGCCCCCTGGTGTTCATTTACTTACATAATATGGCCCCACCTGGTGTTCAGTTACTTACATAGTATGGTGACCCCTGGTGTTCAGTTACTTACATAGTATGGTGACCCCTGGTGTTCATTTACTTACATAGTATGGATCCACCTGGTGTTCAGTTACTTACATAGTATAGTGCCCCCTGGTGTTCACTTACTTACATAGTATGGCGACACCTGGTGTTCAGTTACTTACATAGTATGGTGACCCCTGGTGTTCAGTTACTTACATAGTAAGGCTCCACCTGGTGTTCATTTACTTACATAGTATGGCACCACCTGGTGTTCAGATAATGGAAACCCCAAAATAGAGAGTGGGATACTTGGGGTGCCATCGGGGTCCACCATGTAACAGATCCGGCATTGCCGTCTATTTCTTGTTTTATTTCTGTGATTTTGGAGAACAATAGAATTGACCAATCCAGATGTGAACACAGCCCTATCCAATCCTGCAGGTGGCAGACGGACCTACTGCAGGGGCAAACTGGGAAAAAAATTAAAAGTGGTCCCAATGTTGTAGGTGGCTCCAAATTGACAGAAGGCGGGGCAGCACAAATAGATGGGGCCGATGCAAGTTGTCAGGGTCAGCAATACCACCGTGCAGCAGCACAGAATACCTCCTCAGACGCTGTCGCTCTGTGGTGGTTATCAATAGCTGCCAAGTTCTCTTCTCCTCCGATTGTCTCTAATACGGATATGGAGCAGGGGGCTTAGGAAGTGGCATGTGGGCCACACACCAAGCCAAACCTACCTTCAGCATGTTGCCTGGACTTCCTCTAATAATGACCCCTATAGTGCCCCCTGTAGTATGGGCCCAGCCAGCGGCAGTGAGCAAGGCTCAAGTGGCCCTGTGGGGCATCGGGACCAGCAGGAAAATCTGGTCTATGACCAGTCTGCCCTGACCTACTGGCTCCTCCAGGAACTCATTACTGCCTATGACCTCCTATACCCTATCAATAAGTGTCAGGGACTCAAAGCTCTGCCTCCTACGTGAATCTGATAATCCAGAATGTTTGATAATCCAGAACCCATTGAGCTTCATTGATGTGTAAGGTTATGCACATGGGAAGGAATAATGCAAGTCACCCGTACATACTAAATGGTAAAACACTCGGTAACACTGACATGGAAAAGAACCTAGGAATTTTAGTGAACAGCAAACTAAGCTGCAAAAACCAGTGTCAGGCAGCTGCTGCCAAGGCCAATAAGATAATGGGTTGCATCAGAAGGGGCATAGATGCCGGTGATGAGAACATAGTCCTACCACTTTACACATCACTAGTCAGACCACACATGGAGGACTGTGTACAGTTCTGGGCTCCTGTGAACAAGGCAGACATAGCAGAGCTGGAGAGGGTCCAGAGGAGGGCAACTAAAGTAATAACTGGAATGGGGCAACTACAGGACCCTGAAAGATTATCAATATTAGGGTTATTCACTTTAGAAAAAAGACGACTGAGGGGAGATCTAATTACTATGTATAAATATATCAGGGGTCAGTACAGAGATCTCTCCCATCATCTATTTATCCCCAGAACTGTGACGAGGGGACATCCTCTGCGTCTGGAGGAAAGAAGGTTTGTACACAAACATAGAAGAGGATTCTTTATGGTAAGAGCAGTGAGACTATAGAGCTCTCTGCCTGAGGAGGTGGTGATGGGGAGTACAATAAAGGAATTCAGGAGGGGCCTGGATGTATTTCTGGAGTGTAATAATATTACAGGCTATAGCTACTAGAGAGGGGTCGGGATCCAGGGAGTTATTCTTATGTCTGATTGGAGTCGGGAAGGAATTATTTGACCCTAAAGTCAGGAAAATTGGCTTCTACCTCACAGTTTATTTTTTGCCTTCCTCTGGATCAACTTGCAGGATAACAGGCCGAACTGGATGGACAGATGTCTTTTCTCGGCCTTATGTACTATGTTACTATGAATGTTAGTCTAATTTTTATCATTGCTTTTTCTTCCTACATTGAAATCTGGGTCTCACTCCCCTTATTCTAAAATTTCCGTCCCCTCCTATCCCATCGGTGGAACTTGATGGACTTCTGTCTTTTTTCAACCCTATTAACTATGTAACTATTGTGCACTGTCTACATCCATACGTTGAAATAAAATAGAATCCCCCCCCCCCCACTGAAATTTACAGAAAAACATAAAAAATCAGTATAACTTGCGTTTTGCTCTTTGTATCACAGACGCAAGGAGCCAGTGACTCCAGACTGAGATTTTAGGGCCACACAAAGGTTGGCGGAGTGGATGTGTAGATCAGTGGGTACATGGCGAGGTCCCTTACCAATCCTCTGCCGGCGTTAACACTCCAGCACACACAATGCAACTGAAGGTGATTATCTCTGCTAGCATAATTTCTCCGTAACATCTGCTTTCGCCCATAACACTCCACTAATTTTCCCCTCATTTCATTACACATAATTTTCTTTCAACACAATCTACATGTATTAAGTGGTAATGACTTTCCAGTTAAGAGCAAATCGACGCCAAGGGACCCCCCTCCCGGTTGCCTGCCGAGCCTGTCTCCGGCTATTAAAGATAAATTTGGTGCTTCGAAAAGCTGCAGTAAGCCAATCAATCAATTAAGCGGTTAGGACATATATTATCAAAATTTCACAGTGTGGAGGTGCATAAGTGCAGCCTGATTTTCTTGGTATGATTTTTAAGATGCAGAAATGGAGACCCGTCAAGCGTGAATTCCAGTCGATCTCCAGCGTCAGCATGAGCCGTCTTACAAGGAGCACAGTATTGGGTTGCAACCTGGCAAATAGGCGTGTGAACTATGCAAATTTACAGGCAGAGCGACGGCGGGGAAGCCATGACACGTACACCGAATGCAGCATTGCCGTTTTGGAATGCGGATGTAGCAGGGCTCGGGGTGTTGAGACGCAGCAGGGCTGACTGGGTCGTGCAACGCGGCTCATTGTGCGTTATAGCTGCTCACATTTATCGTAATACAGATGCATCGACATTGCAGCATCATAAGGTTCAAGGACAGACTCATCTGGAAATGGGAATGTATAGTCACAGTCAAAACGCGTTAACTAGTTGTGATAACTCACCCAAGTGTGTGTGCGTGTGTTAACTCTGCTACATCTGTATCCTTCTTGAAAAGCTTTGAATGAGAAAACGACTGGCTGCGTTTTTTTTTTTTTTTTCATATGTTTGCCCAATGTCAGCCTCCTTGGAGAGAACACAGGAGGTTATGGCAGCTGCGAGTATTCGGCCATTTATAATTGTGCCTTAGACCGCAGCAAATTTGTCTCTGTAGACACAAATTTTAATCAGTCATCTGCATAGTCACAAGGTCCGGTCCCGTGGATTAAGCCTGAGGAAAGAGGTATAATAAACACAATGCCTCCGCCGCCGTAGGTTATATTACCACGTCTTCTAGAATGATATCGTAGGCGACAGGACGATATTTTGCGCGACGAAAATGAGGCTTTGCGGCTCCGCGCGATAATGTTCTGAAATGCAAAAGAGTGTTGGGATTCACAACGGTAGATTGCGTGCCATAAAAGGTTGTTTTTTGGGGTAAAAAAAAAGGGGTAAAAAAAGAAAGAAAGAAAAATGTATTATGCAAATTGTGTAAAAAAAGGAATCGTGCAAATCTCATGTTTAAGAAATTATTTTGAAAGCTGTAAATACGCAGAGATAATGCGTCCCTTCACCTCACCGTTCACCACTTGCAACTTATTTGCCAAACATTGTTTCATTCTTTGCAACATTCCGCTACAATGTCTACCGTCCTGTCACAGGATCCAGTTTATGGCACAAAATATCATATTGAGGGCTCACGCACATTGCCGTTGCCCGGCCGTGGCCGTATTGCGACCCGCAAACAGTGGGTCCACAATACACAGGCACAGGCATCACGGATGCGGACCCATTCACTTGAATGTTGTGGTGCGGTGCAGAACGGAGGCACGGATCAGAAGCCCACGGAAGCACTACGGGTTCCGTGGGTTTTCTCTCCATGCTTCCGCACACGCATGAACGACTTCTTTGCGGTGCGGACAGTTGGATGTGGATCTGCATGCGGCGGCCCCGCGGTCGGTGCCTGTGCATTGCAGACCGCAATTTGCGATCCTCAGCACGGGCCCGGCCGGCATAGAGTCGTGTGCATGAGGCCTTAAGGTTTTTTTTTTTCTAGTGTCTTCCATATAGGTCATCAGTATGTGATCTGTGAGGGTCTGACTCTCGATAACCCCCGGCGGTCAGCTGTTTGAAGAGACCATGACTCTCTGGTGAGCACCGCTGTCTCTTCCCAGGCCAGCAATGTCATGTTCATTGGTCATGTGGCCTAGGCGCAGGTCAGTCCGATTCAAGTGAATGGGCCTGGACTGCAGTACCTGGCACGGCCACTATCCAATGTAGGGCGCTGTGCTTGATAAGCACAAAGGAGCACCACAGCCTCTTCAAACAGCTGCTGATTGTCGGACCCCATGATCACAAACTGATTACCTATGCTGAGGATTAGTATTAAACACTCAGACAACCCCTTTAACACAGGTTTGAGAATATTCTTTTTTGACAGAAAGTAACTTACATTTGTCATGAATTGATTATGCAGTACAAAGAGTCACTTTTATTTTACCCTTCAACACCCAGCCATAGAAAAAAATTGGCTGGGGGCAAAATAAATTGTCTTCGGCTGCTGGTGTGCAATATATGATGTGGTCAAGAACTAATACAGACATACAGTATGTACTGCAGCAAATACCATCACCGATCCAGTGCATGCTCACAAAGAACCATCATGTGACTGCTGCAGCCAATCAGTGGTCTCAGTGGTCACATGTTGCTCTACGGGATGACAGCAGAGGTACAGCACATGACCACTGAGGTCACTGATTGGTTGCACACACTGGACACTTGTAAGCAAGGAACCGGGTACTGGATAGGGGGGGGGGGGGGGCATAGAAAAGGTGAGTGTTTTTGTTTTTTTTTGTTTTTTAAGGCATTTGCTGCTGTTATTTTATTTCTGTATAAGCTACCACCAGAGGTTTGGCCAACAGCTGTCTCAGGTGTATGGCCAACTTTAAAGGGGTTTTACTACTGATGACCAATCTTCTGCATAGGTCATCAATATCTGATCGGTGGGGGTGACGTGAATGGGGCCGAGCGCGATACCAAGCAATGGACGGCGCTGTGCTTGGTAAGCTGCGAGGCCGTGGTGCTCACATCTTCTTACACAGCTGATTGGCGGGGGTCCCGGGTGTTAGACCGCCACCGATCAGATAACGGTGACCTATGGAGAGGATAGGTCTTCAGTAGTAAAATCCTAAAAAAATAAAATAAAAATTTGGCCATACACCTCTTGGCCAAACCTCTGGTGGTAGCTTATCTCTGGGAACCCTTCTGTCCAAATATGCCATCGTGCGAGAGTCAGGAAATCCCTATGCACATTAGATGGTCGGCCAATCCCACCGAAATCGACAGGTCCGAAAGTTGGAGAACGTACACGTTCCATCTCTCGAAATTAATAGTGTAAACTTCATGCCTCAAAATCTTCCTGTTTTTGCACAAAACGGCAAAAACGTGCCCTAAAGTGGGCATTTCACGGGTAAATTAAGGGTTTTAAATGCTCAGCAAATGTTGAGAGGTACGGATAGAAGTGGGGGCCAAATTTCAATAGTTGCCATGGTAGTTGTTGAGTTGGAAGGTTTCTGGATGCAGTTTTTTTAATTAAAAAAAAGAGGAGAAGTCTTATCTAGCTTTGATACTTTTTCTCCTTTTATGATCAACTCCTGATTTTGGCTTCCAAAACTGCCTGACCATGTGGCTGTACACTAAGGCTAAATGCACATGATCACGATTGCGTGCGGATTTTCCGCGCGGATTTGCGTGCGGAAAATCCGCACCGTAGGTCATGTACATTGTATTCTATGAGAATTTGAAATCCTCAATGCACACGATGCTGATTTTTTCCACGTGGATTTTGACCTGCGGTGCGGATTTTAAAATCCACATGCATGTCAATTTATTTTATTTTTCCTGACCGGATTTTCTTCATTCACTTAGTAAAATCCACACCAAAGTCGCGTGCAAGTCCACACCAATTGATGCGGATTGAGCGCACCGATTTGCCTGTGAACACCTTCAGATTTCAGTGCGGATTCTCCGCACATGAATCCTGGACGTGTGCATGTGCCCTTAGGCCCCTTCAACATGGGCATGTTTTCCGCGCGGGTGCAATGCGTGAGGTGAACGCATTGCACCCGCACTGAATCCGGACAAATTCATTTCTATGGGGCTGTGCAGTGATTTTCACGCATTACTTGTGCAGCATGCTCTATATTGTGCGTTTTTTTCACGCAACACAGGCCCCGTAGAAGTGAAGGGGGCTGCGTGAAAATCGCAAGCATCCGCAAGCAAGTGCGGATGCGGTGCGATTTTCACGCACGGTTGCTAGGAGACGATCGGGATGGAGACCCGATCATTATTATTTTCCCTTATAACATGGTTATAAGGGAAAATAATAGCATTCTTAATACAGTAAAATAGAGATGGAGGGGTTAAAAAAAAAAAAAAAAAAACGATTAATAAACTCACCTTTCTTTTTTGATGAAAAGGACCTGTGGTGACATCACTGCGCTCATCACATGGTCCATCACATGGTACATCACCGTGTTGATGGACCATGTGATGAGCACAGTAACGTCATCAAAGGTCCTTTAGCCAGGTCCTGAAGAAAGTAGAAAGAAGAGGAGATCCGCTGCGCGATCAAGTGGATGAGGTGAGTTAAATTTGTTTATTATTTTTAACCCCTCAATGGACATTTTACTAAGCATTCTGTATTAAGAATGCTATTATTTTCCCTCATAACCATGTTATAAGGGAAAATATAAAAATCTACACAACACCGATCCCCGAACTTCTGTGAAGAAGTTCGGGTCTGGGTACCAAACATGGTGATTTTTCTCACGCTATTTTACTCACCTCATCCACTTGTTCGCACAGCCCGGCTTGTCTTCTTTCTTCTTCTTTGAGGACCTGGGAGAAAAGGACCTTTGGTGACGGACCACGTGAGGAGCGCAGTGACGTCACCAAAGGTCCTTTTCTCCCAGGTCCTCAAAGAAGAAGAAAGAAGACAAGCCGGGCAGCGCTAACAAGTGGATGAGGTGAGTTAAAAAATTTTTTTTTAACCCCCTCCATCCCTAATTAATTCTGTATTAAGAATGCTATTATTTTCCTTTATAACCATGTTATAAGGGAAAATAATAAAATCTACACAACACCTAACCCAAACCTGAACTTCTGTGAAGAAGTCCGGGTTCGGGTCTGGGTACCAAACATGGCGATTTTTCTCGCGCGCATGCAAAATGCATTTAAACACTTTGTACTCGCGCTTAAATATCGCACATTTTCCCGTGACGCACCCGCATCCTATCCGGCCCCGTGTGAAAGAGGCCTTAGAGTTGCAGACGTGGCAGTCACACCCAAGTCCTGGTGCCCAAAGACCTCTCTATCTCCAAAGATCATAAACGTCCTGTAGTAGGAGGGGCCCCTATTAAAAGAATTCAGGGCCCAGGAGCTTCTGATGAGCTTCGACAGTATCTTATTCTAGAGAATTGGATTTCCCTGCATGTGCCCTCCCCCGTCACACAATTTGCCCCCTATCGTGAAGAAAATGACGAGTAAATACCAGCATAGTAGAGATTTGCAGTCAATGTAAATTTTCCTAACTGCCATATATCTTCCCAGCCTCTAGTAATATTGCACTTTGTAAACTTTTCAAAAACAAGAGAACTTTTTTCAGTGTTTTTTTTTATATATATATATATATAAATTATGCATGCAATTCTTAGATTAAATAATATAGAGTGATCCTATTTGGATTCCCTCCGTATTCTTCCATCCTGAGCTGTCCCCTCTCCGGTGCTGAGCCCCCCATCCGCCGTTAAGTCACTTGCATTCCATCTGGTCCACGTTTGTTCAGAAGTCATTTCTCTGTCAATCTCTCTTGCCACATTAAAATCTGTCATTACTATTGCATTGCAGCCCGGCTCCTGAGATTTCCCTCACTGTTTTATTGCTCTGTTCCCTCTTTTATTCCCTGCTACAGCAGACAAGTAAAAATAAAGGTTTGTTGTTGAAACATGGCCGGAAGGAAGGTAGAAGGCATACATCTGTCAAGGTATTGCCTTTCTCCAACCAGGGATTAAGGTGTTTTACTGCGCTGACTACACAGGAGTCACACTGAATACATTTCTCAGTAAAACAGAAAAATGAGGGCAGGTTGTTGTTTTTTGTTTTTTTTTGTACAGGAGTTGATTGTAGCTTTTTAAGGCAACCGAGATAATTAAGAAAAAGGCAGCGAGTTTATCTAAAAAAATAAAATAAAATTTAATTAATTAAAATGTAAAAAGGTAAAAACATAAATAAAAAAAAGATATCAAATTTAAATCTCCATATTTAAATAAATAACCGGTTCAGTTTAAAAAAAACATTAAAAAGTTCTATTGAAACATAAACAAAAAAATTGAATTGAATGAAAAAATAAAAAAAAGATAGATTGGTTTGTTTTTTAAATAGAGAATAAAAAAAAATGAAAATAAAAATGAAATCTCTAAACTTAAAGGTTATTATGAACAATTTGAGGGCAATTTCTTTGATGATTATGTTTTGCTCGTTTTGGGCTAAAAATATTTTTTCAATTGGACTTTATTAAAGGTTTTTAAAAGTTTTTACACGGTTAGAGTCACTAACTTTTTCAAAAAGTGCTGTATGTAATGTTTTCGAAGAGCACAATATGCCCCCGCTTCTTGTTCTATGGATCTGTAAGGGGTTCTCCAGGACCTTCACTGATCTAAACTTTTCATATGTCTCTATGAGATATCAAAAAAATATTTGAGACTTTAGTGACCCTTTAAGTTTCAGTCTATCTTGCTTTTAGTTTCACACTGAAGCCGTCAGGTTGCTGCTCTGATGAGTTGACCTTATCTCAAAATTCCTGCCAGCCCCTCCCCCGTCCCAAATTCTCAGTCCAACCCCTGCCCCCCCAGCCCTACTATTAGAGACATATTTGAAAAACTTTACATAGAGCGCTACAAAGCATACAGAATACAATACCGCATATCTCTTACATCCACCGATGTAAACTCTCTCTTTACTCATCTTCTCCATTCAGCCCAGACCGCCATGACAATTTATTTTAGCCGCGTCTCGTCTCACACAGACATCTTAGGTTCCTCACTTTTCCATCATTCTGCCCAGTCTTTGTTAGGCCTCATGCACACGAATGCATTTTCTTTCCGTGTCCGTTCCGTTTTTTTTTTATGGACCGTATACGGAACCATTCATTTTAATGGGTCCGCAAAAAAAACTGAAGTTACTCCGTGTGCATTCCGTTTCCGTATGTCCGTATTTCTGTTCCCCCAAAAAACAGAACATGTCCTATTATTGACTGCATTACGGACAAGGATAGTACTGCTCTATTTGGGGCCAGCTGTTCCGTTCAGCAAAATACTGAATGCACACGGACGTCATCCGTATTTTTTGCGGATCTGTTTTTTGCGGACCGCAAAATATATACGGTCGTGTGCATGAGGCCTTAACCTGCTGCTACTGCCAATACTGTCTCCTCTGCTCCCCAATGCCGCAAACACTATGCTGCAAAAATAATAGTGCCATACAGATAGTCCACCATAGTAATAGTGCTCCAACACTGCTCTCAACAGTAATAGTGCCCCTACAGTACACCAAAAGCTATAATGGTCCCCAAGAGTGCCCCCATTAGTTACAGAGCCCTCAATATTGTGGCCAATAGTAATAATGCCCCACAGCGCCCCATCAGTAACAAGACCCCTCTGTGAGGTACACTTAGGGAGCCCACAGTAGTAATAAGGCCTCCTATACTGTACACAGTAATTATCATGACCCCCTGTAGTGGAAGTACATATAAAGTCTACCCCATAGTGCCTGTACGTATAATGCCCCCCATATAGTGCCCCTTGTATTATAAAGCTTACCCTGTTGTGCTCTGAATTATAATGCCCCATGTAGTGCTCCAACCTATATTAGAATGGCCACTCTGTAGGGCCCCCTATATTATGATACTCCCTCTGTATTATAATACCCGCAGTAGTGCTCCAGCCTGTATTACAATTCCCCTCATGTAATGCCCCCTGTAGTGCTGTAGTACCCCCCTCCCCAGTAACGGCCCCTGTATTATAATGCTTCTTGTATTTTAATGCCCCCCGTAGTGCCAATTGCATTATAAAGCCCGCAGTAATGCTCCCTGTATTATATTGCCCTCCCCCCCGTAATGCTGTATGGTCCCTTATAGTGCCTCCCATATTATAATGCCCCCCATAGTGCTTCCTGTATTATTGCCCCATTTAGTGCCATCTTTATTATAATGCCCCCTTTAGTGCTATAATGCTACCCCCCTGGTAGTGCCCCGAAAAATAAAAATACTCACCTGACTCCTTTTCTCTGCCCCCATCTGCGATACAGGCCACAGGGCTCTTCCAGTCCGTGGGCAGAGTTGCCGAGTCAGGACACAGGCCACCCGATGCCATCGCAACCTCTTGCACCGTTCTACTGCCTCAGACGCTTCGGGCCCAATGGCCTGCAGCCTATGAAGCTGAAAATAGGCTCCCGTGCCCCGCCGCAAACTGCCATCCCACAGATGCCGCCTGAGGCAAGGTTCCCATCTCGCCTCATGGCAGATGCGGCCCTGCACTTATTATATGTAACTTCTTATCAAACTTATTTCTTATCCGCAATTTTGCAGAACGGGTGCGGACCCATTAATTTCAACGGGGCCACAAGAGATGCGGACAGCACAGCGTGTGCTGTCCGCATCCGTGGTTCCGTTCTGCGGTTCTGAGGAAAGGATAGAGCAATCGTGGACAAGAATAGGCATTTTATATTATGGTTGCGGCCATGTGCGGTCCGCAATTTGCAGACCGCACGTGGCCGGTATCCATGTTTAGCGGATCCGCAAAACACTACGGCTGTCTGAATGAGGCCTTAAATGAGTGTTTATCATCTGTCAGGAGTTTAAAGATACATTAGTGACCCTAGAGCAGCACCTGATGGTTTCAGTGTGAAACTGAACACAAGATATTCTGCAGATGGACGGAAACTTAAAGGACATGGCTGTAATCATGTAGAGAAGGTTCATACGAGGCACTTACTAATGTATTGTGATTCTCCATATTGCTTCCTTTGCTGGCTGGATTCATTTTTCCATCACATTATACGCTGCTCATTTCCAGGGGTTACGGCACAGATACGAGATCAGCGTTTTCTCCTACAGTGTGCCAGCGCGACCACCGCTGAGGGATTGCGGGATGTTCGTTACACCTGGATATGAGAAGTGTATACTGCGAATGAATCCAGCCAGCAAAGGAAGCAATATGGGTAATAACAATACATTAGTAACTGCCTCGTATTAACTTTCTCTACACGATAAATGCTGTTTGCTGAAAGGAGACGACCCCTTTAACCCTGTAGAACAAAAACTGTTCAAAATGTATAATAATAAAGACTAATAGAAAAAAATAAAAATTTTAGCCCAAAATGAGAAAAATACATTCATAAAAATTAAATTGCCCCCAAGGTGTTCATAGCCTTTAAATAACTTAGGCTACTTTCACACTTGCGTTGTTATTTTCCGGTACTGAGATCCGGCAATACCAGAAAAAAAAAAGATTTCCGTTTAGTTCAGAATGGAAATAGATCCGTTCAGGATGCATCAGGATGTCTTTCGTCCCAGAAGCATTCCATTGCGGTCATAAAAAACGTAAATAAACAGATCCGGCACTGAAAACAATGTGAAGTCAATGGCGACAGATACGTTTTTTAGGAGCCTAAAAAAAACAGATCCGTCGCCCCATTGACTTTCAATGTGTTTAGTGACGGATGCGTTTTTTTTTTACCGTTTTGATTTCACACAACCGCACCCTAACGGAACGGATGCATCCTGATATGCAAAACCTCTGCCGGATCTCAATACCGGAATCAACAACGCAAGTGTGAGAGTCGTCTGACAGGTTTCAATAAAAATATATAAATATATAAATATATAAAATATGAAATTTTTAGATGTAAATAAATATTACAGTTACCTAAGAAAAAGAAAGAAATTAAATGAAATCTCTCTAAATAGATAAAAATTGAATTTGTTTAAAAATATATATATATACTGTAATAAAGAAAATTATATTTTTCGAAAATACATTTTTAACCGTAGATGAACTTATCTTTTCACCATACAATTTCGCAATATGTTCATCTTCAGCCGCCAGAAGAAGAAGAAGAAGAATTCTGTGTCTTGTCTTAACACCTAGCAACAGTTCAACTAAAATATGCTCCAGAGATGCTGTAAACTGCAATTTGTGTTCTAAAGGTGATTGAAAGCTCTCAGGAGAGGCCGCTTCTCGAGTTTTCTCACAAAGGGATGTTCTTGGCTTCCAATGGCAGACGTGCTGCTAATGTTTATGCAAGGTTTTCACGTTTGTCCAAGTGGAACTTTTTTGTATGTGGTCAAAAATAATCTCAAGGCTCTGGAGATCTGTGATGGTGGCGTAATGCAGGAAGATATTTTTTTGGGGGGGCCGGGTTCATGTTCATGAGGATCAGCCCCTTGTTATGTTGGTAAATAGGACAGTTGGGCCAAGTCACCAGTAGGTCAAGTAATCGGGAGCCCCATATCAAAACTGGGACTAGGGCCTCCTCTTGGCCACAGGGGCAGGTGAAGCTCTAATGATCTGTTCTGGGCCTTAAAGCAGCTGCAGCGCCGGTTGCTCGTCCCTCGGTTAAGTGGTGATGCGCCGATCAACTTGTTAAATTGTTGATTGGCGCTCAATGCGGGCAGAAATCTGCCCATGTAAAAAGACTTTAAGATATGCAACATCACAGCAATATGAAAGAGACATGGACATCTTAAGCCATATGGCAGCATGCATCTCTATCTCGGTTAGCAGGTCACTGCGTGCCACAAAATCAACACAACCCTCATCTCCGCTGCTGTCGTTTCTCCCATGATCTGGCCCATCTTTGCCCACATGTGGCCCTTAAAATGTGACAAAGACATAATAGCATACCCTTGCCCACCGTCGTATGAAGTCCAAGTTGTGAATGGGCAGGTCACTGGCTCTCACAAGACATACACACTCTTCTCCTCCGCTGCTGTCGTTTCTTCCATGATCTGTCCTATATGTGCCCACATGTGGCCCTTAAAATGTGACAAAGACATAATAGCATACCCCTGCCCACCCTCATATGAAACCCTTGTAACGAATGGATGGGTCACTGCCTCCCACACATCCAGCATGCTCCTCCTCTCCTGCTAATGTTCAAACTGCATACAGAAACAGGAGATAAAATGTGAGATGAACGACCTGTGCCCACCGCTCCTCTGGGGAGTAATAGGGCACCGATCCACTGATCCTATTGCAGCTGCTCGGGCGGTCCAGACCCACTGTGCTCTCCCTCTTCCTGGTAAAGGCTTCTTTCTGTTGTCTATAGGATGTGTATGCTCTTTCTGGATCTAAAAGGGCATGCACCCTAGTTCTCCCCAACCTATGGCTTGCCACCTCAGGGTAATTAAGGCACCTTTCCCTATGGGAGGGTGCCTGAACACTAGGTTACTTAGCTTGTCTAGTTCCTGCAAAGGTGTGCTTTATCTGTCCATCTGCCCGTGTACCAACTCCTGCCCATTTCCTGGATAGGGACCCTCTGCTACTTGACCTGACCTGTGCTACCCCGGTTCACTGGTTGTGCTACCCTGTGTTTCATATTGCACAGGCTGATAGGTAATCTATGGTGTCATTGGCCCTTTGCTTTTCCGTACACTGTATACCATCCTGTTGTTTCCCCATACTTTATATTTTATAATAAATGACATTTTGATACATTACTTCCACTTGTTTGTTTTTGTCTATTTTGACCTGACCTGTGCCTGACCTCTGACCCCTTAGCGTCCATCCTGAATTTGGACTGTGTATTGGATTACTCTGTACTGGTGTCTCTGACCCTTGTGGGTCAGCTGTCAACCGCACAGAGACTACTCCAGGAGATGTGCGTCCCACAACTGCTGCCATAACATGTATATTCTATGTATATTGGCCTTCTTCATTGAAAAGAAACCAATTTTAACTGCAACTTTTAGCAATTTCTGGTGGTTGTCCGTAATAGACATCACTGTAGTGTAGATAGACAGATAATAGATAGATAATAGATAGATAATAGATAGATAGATAATAGATAGATAGATGGGAGATAGATAGATAATAGATAGATAGATAGGAGATAGATAGATAGATAATAGATAGATAGATAGATAGATAGATAGATAGATAGATAGATAGATAGATAGATAGATAGATAGATAGATAGATGGACAGGATAGAGACATGGATGACTTCTGCACATCTTGACTTTTAAAGGGATATTCCCATCAACAGTTTTCATACTTACCTGCGGCAAGCGCGACGTTCACTTCCTGGATTTGGCTGGGCGGGCTCAGTCAGCATGATGTCTTCTCCCGGCCGGGCTGCGCGCCGTCTTCAACGCACACGCCGCCGAGCATGCGCCATGGTGACTTATTCCCAGCATGTATAGTACAGAGCCGGTGTGCGCGTTCGCGGCTCTGTACTATACTGGCCAGGAAGAAGTCATCTTGGCGCATGCGTGGGACATTGCGCGCACCGGCCGAGTGAAAATCCTCAGTCTTCTGCGCAAGCGCGGCCACGGGATTCGACAGGCGAGAGGTGGCCGTAACCAGGGGAAGACGAAAGACTACAATCAGGTAAGAGGGGACTTATTTTCTCAAAAAGGGTGAGAATTGGGTAATAAAATGTATTTACAAAAATGATCACTGTCAAATCATTAACAGATTCAACAGTGATCATTGTGATGGGAATACCCCTTTAAGGCTAAGGCTACACGATGACGTGTGTCGCACGACACATAGAGCACAACTACACTGCAACATTTTGTCGCACCAATGTCGCGCGACAATTTTTATAATGATTTTCTATGGTGTCGCACTG